>NC_086201.1:3557500-3582500 GCF_035770615.1 Melospiza melodia melodia | reverse complement strand
GGACAGAAAGAGGTTTTTCCCCCACCACGTGAGCAAATACAAATACATACATCTGCCACAGAAGCATAAGGGGTTTCTAAATAAAATGTTGTCAGCCACTCGCTGAGTGCTAAAGTGGTGTTAAGCTGCAGAAAACAGTATTTCCTTTGGCATTTCAGACAGTTTCGAACCAATGTTTGAAACTCAAAACCAGTGCCAAGCCTAAACACATCTGGTTGATCCCAGGCCACAAATAGCACAGGAATGCCTTCAACACCTTCCAGAACTGCCATACTGAAAGCTTAATTCCAAAATAGAGCTGACAAAAAATACTTGTCAGCATGATGCCACACGACAAAACTCAGCAAAGCATGATGCAACCGTGAGATATCCAGACATAACATATGGTGCAAAGATTGGAATTAGTGAAGACCGATCACCAAACTTAGATTGCAGAAGGCAAAAAATAAAATCAAACAGTAGTACCTTCAGCCGATTTTATTTTTTTTTTTAAATTTTGGAAATGTCAAATTATAATCTAAGTGTCATTCAGCTGGGTGGTGCAACCATGAAGGTAAGTATGGTGCCAGTTGGTCATTATTTTATATTTCATGTGATTTTTCATGGGTATTAAAATGCTGGTATTTGGTGCCTGAAATGTGGATCCCTGCTTTGCATGTCCTATTGCTAGAGCAGATCATTAGGAACTTATTAGTGAACTGGCCTGATTCCTTGAGCGTATTTATCATACTTAGCTCATGCAGCATGTGACCAGAACAGGAATAAACTTCACTCCAGAGCCCTTCCATCCTGTCAGTTGTGAAATTGTGGTGTTTCTTTAATTTTAAAGAAGCAGAAGCAGGGAGAGGATGAGTATGGTGGACTGCCAGCCAAGAGCAAAAGGCTAGGAAACACCAGCATGGAAGAAATCCAGCAGGAAAAAATATAAATGCTTTCAGATCACTGAAAGATCTCAGCTTCCAGGAAAACTCAAGCTGCTCCTTTATGAACCTGATCTGATTTTTTCCCTGGGACATGAGAGCACGGAAAGCCAGGCACAGAAAAAATTCCACTTTCATAGCAAATTTGTTAAGAATGAATACCAAGGACTATGCTAAATTTTTTTTCTATCCAGTCACAGCTACCTTCAAGTCCCACTGTGAAAGTTCACATTTAATAAGGTGTGATTAACGAATCCTCAAGGAAGCCAAAATTGTGTTATGAAATGAAGGGGAGATCTGGCAGCAAGGAAAATACAGGAGAAACCACAGCTAAAGTAACCCAAGTGACAGGGAAACTAGTAGATGCCTGGAAATTAGGGCTCAGACTGCATTTCTTTGTAAGAGATTTTCCTAGGTCTGCACGCATACAAGGTTTCTTTTTTTCCTTTATTTCTCTTTATAGTAAAATTGAAAATTCAAACTTGATAAATCGAATTATAGCAGCATTACTTGCGTGAACTGTTTCCTAAATCTGCATTTCTGCCAATTTAACCTGTTGGTTTAAAGTCAGACTCAAAGAAAACTCTGGGCTTTGAGCTATAAATGTATTTTGGCTTCGAACATCCAGCCTTGACCTAGGGGTGCACCAAATCCAGAGCTGGAGTCAGCTACCTGCGATTCAGGGCACGAGTTTAGCCATGAAGGGGAAATCCCAGAGTCTTAGCTCAGGAGATTTAAGCACGATCAAGTCACTCACTCAAATTAGCTTAAAATCCCAAAGCACCCTCAGCCTAAGCACTCTCAAACCCAGCGCTGCCAGTGGAAAACCCTCACGGGTGAGGTGGGAGCTTTCCCAGCACCACCAACACCCAAGGGATGAACCTCTGCCCTGACCCACTTGTCCTGCTGATTACCCTCAGAGCAGCACATTGACATCCCCTTGTTAGTACCTAATAATTGCTAATTTTGTTTCTTTTCTGCTCCTTGCAGATTTTCTGCTTTTCCTCAGCACCCTTTTAGTGTCCTCCTCACTGAAGTGCCCACATTATCTCAGTCCCTCCCTCTGACTTACTTTTCCCTAACATCAACAAGCCCAACCCTTGTCTCATTCCACTTCTCCACCATCACTTCTCCATTACTTTGAATTCCCTGATTTTTTTTTTATGGCACACAACATCTGATGCCCACTACATCTGCTCTGTCCCATCCTGGGAAACACTTGAGGTCAGATTGGATGGGGTTCTGAGCAGCCTGGTCTAGTTAAAGGTTTCCTTGGTCATTGCAGGGACTTTTAGTGGTTCCTTCCAACCCAAACCATTCTATCTACAATTCTCACCCCACAGTTGTGCTCCATCCATTTTTCCTTTCCTCAAACAGAAGTCAACCACCTCCATGCTCTCATCCAGACTTGCCTCCACCCTCCCTTCCAAAGCCTGGCTGATGTGCTCATCCCTCAGTCTTTGCCTGCTTTGCTCATCCCTTGCACGCGGCACTCGTGCCACACACAGATGTAGCCTGGCAGGGAATCATCCATATTTTATAAATTAATTTAGAAATGAACAGATGAAAATACTTCATATTTTCATATTAATTTATGTTAGCACTAAAAAGGCAATGCTAGAGCTATTTAGTCTACCACAAGGCCATATCAAGGCCTCGGTTTTGATCTGAGGGAACCTGACAGCTTGGGCAAAGTTCTTTGTTCAGACACCACATAACATACCTTAGCAGGGCTCAGTGTGCAGCTGTTACAACACTAATTGAAATATGTTTTTAAATGTATCAGGTTTCCGAACATTTGCAGAATTATTTTCCTCCCCTCATGTGCAAAACCCAGTATTGCAGCCGTTTAAAATGAGTGTTTAATCCCTACAATGTGTTAGTAGGTCATAAAACAAAACTGGGCTAAGGTATTTTACACTGGGGATGGGGGTAAGTCTGCAATTGTAGGTGGATGAGGAGGACCTACAACTTTAGGAAACCATAGGATCCCCGGCTGGTTTGGGTTGGAAAGGACCTTAAAGCCCATATCATTCCATCTCCTGCCATGGGCAAGGACACCTTCCACTAGCCCAGGTTGCCCCAAGCCCCATAAAACCTGGCCAGAGCCTCACCACCCTCACAGTGAAGACTTTCTTCTTAATATCTAACAATATCTCCCTAATATCCAAAATCCTAATATCTAAAGCCACTCTTGTTCATTTTGAAGCCATCACCTTGTCCTAGAGCACTGTCATGCAGTGCCACAACGTTCCTAACATCATGGGAGCAGAGATAAGTCAAAAGGAAGCAGATTTGACATTCCACCCCACAGGTTGTGTCCAATCCCATCTGAGATCCATGGGGGATGGAGCTGGGAGAGATGGACCCAAGGGAGCTCACAGGAGGGCTCACGAAACTCTTGTGTTTCATCCGATGGGTAAGTGATGTAGATGCCACATTTTGCAATGAGATTAAATGATAAATCTCTATCAAATATCCAGAAGAAATGTTTGGGCCTTTTTTGCTTCATTGCAAAACACAGGTTCCCATGGGGGCCCACACTCAGTCTGCAGAGGGGAAGTTGTAACTAATCTGTTTGCAAAGTCTCTGAAATTGCATTTCTGACAAAACAAGACAGCAACAGCAAAAAATCTCTGATAGTAAGTATCTCAATCTTCCTGGGCTAAAAGTCTTTGACTGAAAAGCTGTGCATTTCCCATTTGCAGTGGTATAAAAGTCACAAGACATCAGATCACAAGCTGTCACTGGTCCCAGACTAAATATCACCCATCCTTTGCCTAAGGCAAGTGGGTCTCTTTTCCATGGGAGGGGGCCAAACAGAAATTCCACTCTTTGGAGGAAAGAAGGAAACATTCTTGTGACAGTGTGTTTTTTATTGTTTTTTAAGGCAGTTCTTTTGAAGCTGCTCGGGGGTTTGGATGTTAGATGTAGTCCCAGTGGAGATGGATTAGTGGCCAGAGCATAGCAAAGCGGTCAAAGGTGCAAGATAAATGCAATTTATATATAATTGCCCAAGCTGCACCTGTTTCTGTTTCAATAGGAGACCTTGTCTGCAGACACAAACATAGAATATATCCTTTTTTTTCCTTTATTTGAGTGTAAAATGGGGAATTCTAAACTTGTATCAGAGTAAAGCAAGAAAAAATAACCTTTAAATAGCATGTAAATTTTTTATGAATCAAGCTCTAAATAAAGAAAACTCCCAAGCTGGGAATTCAAAATACTAGCCAAAGAGAGCTGATTTGCTACCAGGCTCAAGAACAATATTTAGTTTACAGAATCAATCTGGAAATAAAACTAGTGCTTGCATCAGCATGAAAGCTACAAAAATAAAAAAGAAGTCTTAATAAAATATACAGTGGAAAAGGAAAGGATGAAAGCCCTAGCACAGCTATGAGGCCCTCGACAGCCCACACAAGTAATAAAATAGAATATGATGTAATATAGAACAACAATGAAAGGATTTTAAATTTCTAGGTAGGATTCTGAAAAACTGTTTCCAGCTTTTGTTGCAGGGCAGGCACGCTGAGAGTTCCCCTGTGAAGCTACAACAAAGCTGGTGTGTGGCAGACACGGGCGTTGACGAGGGCAGAGCAAACATTAACCTTCACCTTACTCCTCCACCACTGGACCAGGAGCCAGGATATTTCTGTATTTCTAGATGCTCCATTTTTCTGTTTGCTCCCCTGCTCACTCACCCACTCCTGGGTTCCCTCCTTATCAGCAGCACCAAGGATTTTTTGCTCGCCAAAGCGCCCATGCTTTGCCGTGAAGGCAACCACCTTCTTCGCCTTTCATAAGGAAAGTGTCTTGAACCTTGTGCTAAGCAGCTTGGAAAAATCTGAGATTAGACACATCCCATATTGGCTCAACTAATTTCAGCCTGTCCAAATTAGGATGGGTCTGTAAGATTCCACAGGAAAACCATGTGAGCACCGAATGCCTGTGCTACCTGCCATGCTCTGCACCCTAATTACAGCACTGCATCCCCTGTACTTGACAAACAAGACCTTGTGAAGCTCAAACTCTAAGAGGAACACGTAACTTCTCTCAAAATTCAATGGCATCCCAAAATTAAATTGTCAGAATTTGGTTCTGCAACAAACAGTGGCCTCTACACTAAATTTCAGGTGAGCCAGAACCAATGCAATTCACTCATTGCAGTAACACAAGAAATTTTCCTTCTCCCCATGAAGCTGAAAGCTATTACAGAATACCACCAATACTGCACAAATTAAAAACTATGGATTGTGAAATTTGTGGCCCTTTTTCTACTGTGCTCCAGCTGTGGCAGGCATGGTGTACAGAAGTAATCAGAGAGCTCTTTGTCCTATGGCTGGCAGCATGGTCCTACCAAAAGTTCTTGGGTTGACAAAAAGAACTGGCCAAACCCTATTCTTCTTGCCCTGGCACAGAAACCCAACTCCACTGCAATGCCTAAATTCCTGTTTTCTCCTTTACAACACTTGATTAACAATGATTCAAACAGCTTATGTAGTTTTACTTGTCAATGTTTTGCCTCAAATGATTTCTCAGTGATAAATTTTTAGGGGTTTCTGTCTGACTCTTTTAACCCTTGTTTTATCACTAGCTGCAATAGATACACAGATCTTGAGAAGGGGTGACAAATAAAAACTGATTGTCCTAAAGTTTTAATAAAACACTTATATTCTTTTTACACAGAAAAAAGGAGATTGTTACTAACAACATCCATTATTTTGTGCTTCTCCAGGAAAGACAGAAAACGTTCCAATTCCTCCTAAAACAAGTTTTTAATGAAGCTACAACAGATTATGAACAGCTGCTCAGACAACAGCAACACCCTCAGAAAAAAAAGGCTTTTTTTCTCATTTTTAGATTTCAAAAAGTTGGTTGAAAAACCTGGGCCTGCTCTTACAATGACCCCAAAGGCAGAAGAGGGTGTTACTTTCAATTTGGCTCCTTCCACTGAACATGGACTGCAGTTTCACACCTATGTTATTAATGCAATTACAAACTCTGCCAGAAACTATCAAACTAATTTGAAATTCACTTAAGGGGCACCTGAGCCATCAGCCAGAGTGCCAGTGCAGTGTGCCTCCTGAAGGCTGTGCGTGAGGCGCTGGGGCTGGCCCAGCCAAGCCCTCCAGAACTCCCACCCACTCAAACACTGACATGATGCACTGAGGCTCCATAGAACACTTCCCTGATAACAGTACTTCCCTCTTTATCCAGCGAGCTCCATCACAGGATATCATGAATTAATGTTTACAACACGCCAGAGAGGCGGGCTGGTATCATTTCCCCGTGTTTCAAAGATGGGCGAAGGTGAGAGAAGGCTGAAGCAATTTGCTGCAATTCACTGAGGAAGTCTGCGGTGAGGCAGGGGAGAGTGCAATGCTCTCAGTGCCTGTGCCTCTGCCACAAGACCATCCTTCCTGTCCCTAAATGCCAGGCTCCAGCCTGATGGTGTGCTGCAGCTCTAACGTATTAAATCTGACACCCTATACATGTTCTGGATCATAAGGCTGAGTCCCATAAAATTGATGGACGTGAAGTTGAGAAGCAAAAAGGGACAAAGGAAAGAGGCAGGAGAGGAGTCCCCACGTTGCAGCTGTGTGGCATTTTTCTAGGCAGTAGGTTCCCATGCTACTTCAAGACCATAACATATTTTTGCTATTACAAATGCAGTTTATTTTGCAAATCAAGGTGATTGCACACATTTCAGCTTGTCAAATTTTCAGCCTTTCAACCATATGTCTGTCGACCTTATGGACTACCAACTTTATGGGATTCAACCATATGTCCAGATCCTGATATATATGAAGGCCAGTTCTAACATAAGAGCTTTACAGTAGTAGTGTAGTAAACCATAATGTTTGCAGATGGCTGTAATAAAATCATTCAGGAGAGGAAAGGTGCAGGGACGTAAAGCCTTCAAAGCTCCTTCTACTGAATAAACAATTTGATCTGAATAATGTAGTGGGAAGCACATTCTGCCAATGAACTGGCTGATCCAGTCCAAAATGTTGCTTTTAATTTTCTTTCCTAATCCCACGTGTATTTTAACTTCCTTTTGTATTTTCCGTTGTGGGATTAGCTTAAAATTTGGAAGAAAAGTAGAAGAAGGAAAAATAACAAAGTAAAGGATTTTGTTTAAAAGGCACCGTCCACTTCAGAATTGTAAATTTTTCATCTGTGAAAAGCCAAAGGGTTATGTGGGGCCTGGAAGATGTATTAATAGAGAGGTATAAGGTTTTTATCCTCACATGGTGAGATTGAAGGATGATGTGACTTGCTTCATTTCCTGAAGCGAGACTCAGCTTTCAAAGTTAAGGCAAGTTTCCTCCTGAGTAAACTTTTTCTAACTCTAGGAAGTTGGAGTTTGGTTTATGTCCTGCTGCACAATAATTCAGATGATAATTCACATTCCCTTTGTCCAACATAACTTGATATCTCTATTATTTGGGAAGCTCCGGTCCCATTTTCCCCTAACTGAAACATGCTGAGCCAATGTGTGGCCCTCAGAGAGCTCTGTCCTGGCTGACAGAGGGAAGGGAGCACTGTTTGTAAGGGGAACCATGGCCAGCATAGGTGTGATAGAAGGTCTTTTTCAAACCAAAGCATTTTTTAAGCTGACAGTGCGTGGTGAGCTTTGGCAAGCTTCCTTGAACTAGACAAAAATCACTTCCTACTCAGGAAAGAAGGGAACCTTCCCTGGGCATTAACTGGGAAGTGAAAAAGTGAACTGCAACCTATTTGTGCTGCTGGTGTGCAAAATCACTGCGAGAGGAAACCCCCTGAGCTGTTGACTTTCAGATAACTTGGCCAGAGCCAGCTCTCATGCTGCTAACGTCAGTGGCCCTTTTCCTATTGGATTAAATGGAGCAGGGTCAGATAGTGTCTAAGAAACAAGAAATACACTGTCACTCTTCCTTCCCATGCCAGATTTTTTGTTGACCAAGTTGCAATTGTTTCTGAGTGCTTTGGGCCACTTTGATAGAGGGAGATGATGATTGCCACAACACTTACCAATTTACCCCATCACACCCGACTGTCCTTAACCATGTAATAACCATCAAGAAAAAATTTAAAAATAAGCCAGAACAGAGAAAAATGATTTTTTGAAAGCCTCAGCACTGCACAAATGTACTCATGAAAGACTGTGACGAACAAAGCATGACCCTCAACCCTGCCTTTGGCGTGCCCTACCTGTGTGCTCGTATTTATGTCGCAGCAGGGAACTGCTCTTCTGGAATGTCTTGTCACATAAGTCACACGCGTACATGCCACTTTCTGTCTTCTTGATCTTCTTTCGGGACAGACAGGAGTCGGAGTCCGTCATGTCGTCGAGGCCGGACATGTAGTCTGGGGTTCCATCAAGCAATTCTCCCTGTGAGGGAGCCACTCGTCAGCAAAAGCCGCTCCCGCCACCAACCCTGCCCGCCAACCACCCCTGGGAAGTTGCAATCATTCCTTGGTGGTCCCTCTTAGCTTAGGAATATGAATAATGAAAGTACAGCTGGTGGAAAGTATGGAAATAATGAGGAGCCTCCTACTTCCATGCCTCAAACCAACTTTCTGTCTTTGAGCGCTCTGCAGTAATGTGGTTTGCACACACCAACAGTATTTACCACATCAGCACTAAATATTTCCAAGAAAGTGTGAAGGGGAGGCTCTTCGTGGCCAGCAAAAGGTATTGTGTTATTTTACAGAGGTAAATGTAAGCAACAGCTAAGGGATCATTCCTTTCAAAATTCCAAAACTTGGGCGTATTCTGTATCTGTAGAAAGGTTTTAATTGAATTTTATATTTAGGTACAAATGTTATTATTATGCAATCCATTTAAATGTATGTCTCCCGACTAAAGGCCTCAAGCTATATTTTTATATTTAATTTTGTAATTTGAAATAGGGAATATTAATAACACTTTTTATCAATGTTCTATCTATGTTAAAACAGCCTTCAGCATTAAGCAATAATGAATGTGGATCAGTAAATTATTAAATTTCTTGATATTTATTTTGTCTCGATCCAAAGAGAGTGCAAACTTGCATGATAACATACATTTCCATTTGCTATCACACAGTTCAGTTTTCTTAGACTAGGTTTGCACTAATTAATATTAGAGAAGATTAAATAGGCTTAAATACATTTACAAAGAGGGCAGATGTACTGTAAATTGGAATAGTGGAACAGCTGTTATGGAGGTGCAGTGCTATTTATGCTCCTATTGTGCAAAGAGGGATTACAGTCTGTAATGTAAAACCATACCTGATTTTCACATTTGAAACTATAAAACATTTACTAGTCAGTAAAATTACTAATGGACGGTAATAGGACATGGGGGAACAGGCGCAAATGTAAGAAAAAATTATTAATCTCTAATCAGTTAATCTCATTTAACTAAACTCTGTACATTATAGCTGAATACACCCAGCAAAAGGCTATAAAAGTACCAGACTTCTGTGGAGTTGCTCTTCACTGCAGGCATGCAAGGGACAAAATCATTTGCTACACCTGTGTTGACTCTGGAGAAGAATTAAGGGTTGTACCTGGGCACGAAGAAGTGCTGACCCAGATTACGTGTCCAGGGAAAGACTTTGTCTGTGACTAACAGCCCTGGCTGCTACCTCTCCAAATAATTTAATTTAATCTCTGGAGTTTTTTCAAAGCTGTTCCAGATGACTGGCAGGATTAGAGGACTAAGAGTCTGGGAGACTAGTGGGTGGCCCAAAGGAAGGAGCTATGGGTCAACATTTCTCATCCCTCTGACATTCATGAGAAGAGGACAACTTTCTCATGAATAGTGGGTGAACAATCCCCCAAAAATATAGGGAAGGAATCTCTTTCAATGGTTTATAGTATCTATGAGGGTCTATGGACATCTGCTTAGAGGCATTCAACTTTGTGCCCGAGTGTGGAGGTGACTCCAAAGGGGTCTCCCACTGCTCCTTTTCTCTGTGATGAAATGTAGTTATGCCTTGGAGAGATAAGTTTCCCTACAAAATTTCTTTTTTTTTTTTTTTCTAGGATACAACTTTTTATGGACATCATCAATATTATTACTATATTGCTATACAAATCTAATAAGAAATGGCTGAACTCTTAACAGAACAAAGATCATTATGCCTGTTCAAAGTAATTGGTACTGCTCCTGAATCCAAGTAGAGGTACTCTTAAGTTAACTGCAGTTTATTTTCCTATTCCACCGTGTCTTTCCAAGTTCAGACTTAAATAAACTCTGCTAATTTTGTTGGAAACGTTGATTATAGCTTTGGGCTTTTTCCTCTCTAAGAGGACACATCACAAAATACTAAATTCTAGCCTTTCAAAGCGGAAAACAGTTGAAAGCATTTACCTGAAATCCTTGTTTCCGCTGGTACTTTCTCCTTTGCTGCATATCGGCAAAAGTAGCTGCTCCAGTTGGGTAGGTATAGGCCATATGTGGTAGGAAGCTCATCTGATCTAGTCCTGGGTATGGTCGCAGCCCAGGAATACTGGTCTGAACTGGTGGCATAAAAGTGGCTGGGGGAAATGCGCTCTGTGGTGGAAGTGTTGTGTATAAAGGTTTGGCACTAAATGGGTTCATACCAAATACTGGGTTAGTGCTTTTATCCAGATTATTTGAATTAGAAAACTCCTTCTTGATAAAAGTCAAGTTCAGCGGCTCATCTGAGTTTTCAGATGATGAAGAAACACTGTTGTGTTCTAAACTTACACTATTAGCTTTTGTTTTGTTCTTTGTGGCTATAATACTTTTGGGTTCCTTCATTTGTTTTGGTAAAGACAAGTCCAATGGCTCAGCCTGAAGCTCCTCAGAAGAGAAACTGTTTGGAGTGTAAGAACTACTGTGGGAGTTTTTAGAAGATGTGGAAGAAAGATTTAAAGGAGAAGGAGTATTGCTCCTAGAGTGGTCCAATTTATCAACTGGCTTAATATTGGTAAAATGAGGAGGTTTTGTTAGCCTGAGAGGAGTATCACAATTAGTAACACTGTTATGGAGTTCAGCTATAGATGGTGAAGTTATAGAGTCCACAGGCTTTATTGGAGATCTGGCTGACAAAGAGTCTTTAGTGGGAGTGTTGTTGGTGGCAGCCAGCGCCACCTTGGCACCGGCCCTTTCCAGTGATGGTGACCTGGAACTTGAATACTGGTAGACTTTTCTTTGTTCAAACCATTCCTTCACAAATTCCTGAGGAAGGCCAACAGCAATGGAAATTTTCAGTAGTTCATCAGAGTTGGGCTCCATATTCATAGCATAATATGCTTTAAGTACAGACATGTGGTCCTTGTATGGGTTGATGGGGCTAGTCATTCCTTTCTCAGAAAGTACTGATGACAGCAAGAGGGCTTGCTTATCAAACACTCCAGGTTTGTTGGGAACCATGTTCTCATGAGGCTGAAGGACTGCCTTGATTTCTTCGTTCATTTTACACAGGTAACGCTCATGCTGATGCAACGGAATGGGACCAGGAAAGCTTTCTTTACAGAACTGGCATGAAAATGGAGTGGATACATTGTGGTTCTCTATCATCTTGTCTTCAGTTACCAGGTCTATTAGGGTTCGCAGCTTCTCTTTTTTAATGTTATTGAGCTGCCTCCTCGAGTCTGTGGTCAAGCTCTGGAGGCAAGCTTTGGCTTCATTGACTTTCTCTAATGTATAGTCAATAATACTTTTAGTGGCACCATTATGACTTACTACTGGAAGACCCACGGGGGGAATATTGGGGGAGGTAACTCCTTGTTCCTCAGCTTGAGAGCATGAATCCTTCATGTGGTAAACCTTCAACTTGGAGATCTCTTCAGCCTTGCAGTCCATTTTCTGCCTGGAAACCGTGTTGTCCACAATCTGTAGGACCTTCTGCACCTCGCTTAAATTGCTGCCTACCGCAGGAAACCCGAGCAACGGTGCTTCCATCCCTACACCTAAGTGCTGCATTGGACTTTGAGCAGACGCGTGAACTCCTAAGGGGCTGGTTGCTCCAAGTCCACCATTCATAAAAGGACTAGTTGCACTAAACCCATGTGAGGCCATAAGAACCTTGTACTCATTGAAATCTAGTGGTTCTGTTTTAATTTTCAGTAGGCCTGTTTGCTCAGACATACTAAGTGGTTTGCCATTCTCCAGCTTGTTTCTCAGCTGTGTGATGGCTGAATTAGTAGGAGAGGAAGATACAGAATTAGGAGAAGAACCCGTCTTGATATTGTTTCTCATTCTGCCATTTACAGAGATCAAACCAATACACTTCTTGCTGCTGATGTGCGAACTGTAGGAGCCAGAATGGGAGAAACGCTTCTTGCAGTTTGGACACTCATATGGTTTTTCACCTAAAATTATAATTAAAACCAAATGTTAATTATCATTCTTGCTGCTATAATAGTGAGAGGTTGCATTTGGTATCTAACTGATCGTCCAATGATTACTAGTGAAGGAAATATTAATTCTCTGAACATGGCCACACACCACCACTGCTTTACCCTCCTCTTTCTACAGGTTTTGAGGTCAGTTTGGGCCCAGGATCTCCAACTGGCAAAAGCCATTAAAGTGTGAGATTGGCTCCAGACTGACCAAGGCAAATCACAGGTAAGCACCCTGTAGGGAAGAGAGTAAAATTAAATTTAGACTGTTCAAATTTGATTTGCTTCTTTTATATTTTTTTCTCCCCCAGAATGGAATTTTCACCGGGTATGAGCACCAGTATGAGAAACTGAGTCCTGATGTTAGAATCTCCACGTCAGTTTGTGCCTGGGCTGAGCCTGGTGACATTTTGTGTGCTCAACTCTGCATCAAGTAGGAGAGCCAAAATGCCCAAGTCATTCAATCTGAGAGGCTTGGCAGTTTCTTGTTATCTGAGAATATGAGTTGTATTTCACTCAGGGGGACTTTTTATTTTGGAAAATATAATGGACTGTTCAGGCTCCCGCTGCGCAGCAATGAATGAACGCTTCTGAACTCAAACTGCCAAACAATCTATATTATTTGCAGGAAGCTTTACTATTTCCAAATCTTTTAGCAAGACCGTGGTATTAACAGCATGATAAATGAGGATGACTCAGATATCACTTATGAAATACCTTGGTAGCTCCAAGAAGCCAGAAGCAGAACTGTGTAAATTTTAAGCAGTCTTTAAAACTCAGCTAATTAAACAAAATGCAAATGAGCACACCAGCACCTCCGCTACTCACCACTGTGAATTCGCAGGTGTTCCTTCAGATGGTGTTTATATTTGAAGGCCTTGCCACACTCAGTGCATTTGAACTTGCGATTGCCTGCTCCTTGGGTCAGCATTTGGTGCTGGGAGGAAAAGAAGAAAACAAAAGAGATTCCAACATGAATTTTATGCAAGAGAAGCCATGAATTTCAAGCTCAAAAAACAAAAATTAAATTAATGTGACTCTGAATTCGTCAAGCGGACCAAAAGGTCTGCATGTACATTTATTTGTCTCATCAGCGTTGCAATAAAAATCAAAATGTTGGCAGTAAACTGAAACAAATGAGAAAGTACTTTCACATGAGCATTCGATATTTGCTTTAGAATTATTTCCTAAGTCTCTCATCAGAAATGTGTTGCTTTAAGGTATCTCACGATGAGAGAAACAGTTTTATAAGAAGATTTGTGGCTCTTAATATTCCTAGCAGATTCTGAACATGTGGGACTCAGCTTGTTTAAAAATTCTGTTTACTGCATGTGGAGGAAAGAGAGAAACATTGTTGTTAGTGGCATTTCGTGTAAGATTTAATTCATTATCAAGCAGGAGAGACTGCATCTTCAGCATAAGCTGCTGCTGGAAATGCTTTTTAAAATCACAGAGCAGCAGGAAGGTCTTGAGCTACCTTTCGTGCCATGTTTTTCCCTGGTGCTCTTCTGAGGGGCAAGGGAAAGTTGAAAGTTAAAAGGGGTGTAGAGATATAATCAAAGGAAGCTGACCTTTTTGCAACAAGCAAGGAAAGCCCCATGACTTTGAATTTGGAGAGGAAAAAAAAAATTAATTAAAAAATAATTATTATCTTGATAATCATGTAGCCACTCTGGATGCTCAAGGTAGGAGGTCAGCCTTTTGCAGGCAACCATGACACAAAAGCCTTTTGCAGGAGCAGGGAGGGGGGGAAAAAAAAGGAAGGGGAAAAAAAAAAAAAAGGCAGCGCCGAAACGGTATGACAACTGCGAGGGTGTGCTGCCTCTTCCCACATTCCTGGCGAGACAGATGGTGTTACATGGGACACAGGGAGGTTTGTTCAAACAGCAGCAACCTTCAAAGATCAAGCAGAGCCCAGCCCGCCGCGCGCCATTGAGGGACCCGCGCTCATATGTTGCTGAGTTGCATAAACAAACAGCAACAGCTGTTTTGTCTCCCCCCATCGCCCTCCGAGGACTACTATAAACTTTAGTTGTGCCACTGTTAATATGATACAATCATTTTAATTTACTAATTGTAAATGCCATGAGCAAATGAGGGGACTTTTCAACACCAAAGCTACCATTCATAATGCGCCAGTACCAGCGCGCTCTCGCATGTGAAATTTCAGGCAGTTACGTTGGATAAATATCCAGGCGGGTTTTGTTCCCTCCCCTGGCGTTTTTAATGATACGACGCATAAAGGAAGAACCTTTCAGTGGATCAGGTTAGGAAAAATATACATGGGAAAATGTGTTTGTCTCCTGGAAAACCCATGGGAAGGAAAGAAAGGAGAAAGCGCTCTGGAGTCATTTATATTGATTTAAGATCAAGCAAAAGATACGGTTCTCTTAAAAATGCTAATTGCAAAAATCGTGTGATTAGGAAGATGTGTGTTTGCCTAACTGAATTTACCTTCTGCTGAGAGAAACCTACCCAGAGAAATCCAGCAGATTGTGATTTTCAGGTTTTTAAGAAAAATAAATACAGCATAAAGCCTTTATAATTTGACACAATGCACACATGTATTAATTCAACTTTTAACCACGCCATTTGAGTTTCCATTACAGCCCTCCTTAAGATGGGTTTTTAGAAGTAATTCTTCAGATAGGAGCAGTTTTTCAGCTGGTGTGTAAAGAATTTTGTGGCGCAGGTCTATCACCAGCCCATCTAGGAGCACTAGGGAAGCTCAGTCACCTGTTTGAGACACCAGCATTTCCTTAAATGTGGCACTGATATAATATTACACCTACCCCATCGAGGAAAAAACGGCTTTGATTTATTGCAGATACGCTGCGGGGCTATACAAATGAGAGCAATGCCCAGTTCTGGTGGCACAATCACAAATGATAGCCTATATGTACTGTCGGAAGAGTTCTTCCCAAAATGTGTAATTATGTCTAACAAACGATTATACAAAATACGCATAATTTCATGTGATTGAAAAGGTTACTCAAAAAGTAATGAAAAAATATTAGCGGATCTTTTAGTATGTCTTGGAGCTCCTATTTGCGACACTGCAAAGTAAAACTAGGTGAAAAATGGAATTAAAATTGCTGAGATGTTTAATAATGTATAATTAAAATGCTACAGTTTCATTCACTTTTTGAGGAACATAAAAACGAAACTAAAGTCAAGTTAAAGTGCAAATAAAATTTCTAAATTAGAAATTAACACACTCATTCGATCGTGAACATAAGACTATTAAATCATATTAGAAGAGACCATCAAAAAATCATTTAGACCTCAATTAAAGCTATTACCATTAAAAGATCTGCATCTTCAAAATGCCATGAAAAATTAATAATGATTGCCAATCAAAGCAATATCGTTTCTCTAAGGGGTTATTACAGAAAGAAATCACTTAAAACCAGCCCCCCACCTGATCTGTCCCTGGCTTGTGTGTCACCATATGCCGCTCGAGCTGGGTGCGGTAGGCAAACGTGTAGTTACAGAGAGGGCACGAGAAGTTCTCCTCGTTCTTCTCGTGGCGGTACTTGATGTGCTCCTTGAGGGACGTCAGGCGCTTGTAGCCCCGGTCGCAGTAGGGGCAGGTCAGCAGTTGGGCGAAGGCATCTGGAGTTCCAGGTGGCAGGTCTGCACCCCGGCATGGGGAAGAGGAGGGGGGGAAGAGAGAGGCAGGCCAAAAGGTCAGCAAATCAATGGCAGCTCATGGGCTGATTGCCCGGGATGGTATGAGAGGAATCGCCGCAATCTGCTGCCCGGGAGGGAGGGACGGCGCTTCCACCCGGCGGCGGGAGGCACCGGCACCCGCGCACGCCCACGGCAGACTCGCGGGGCCCGCGCTGGACCCCGACGGGAAATTAATTATGGGCATCACTCCTCCCGCAGACCTGGCTGGCTGGAAAACTAAGAAATACTTTTCCTGATCAATTGGCAATTTGCATTCCAGCCCCAGCTCATTATGTTACTTGCGCCATTGACCGAATCCTTCCTACTGACTCTTCTCCAATTATTTATCAAGGCATTGGAGAGCAATAGGCTGGCTACTCTGTCTTTTGTTGCATTAAAACTCTATTAAAACTTCCCAAACTCCCAAGTAGAGCGGCAGCCTTTCTCCCGTTTAAATTCAGCTCTTCAGTTCACCCACCAAATAATACAAATGTGCTGACTAAAAAATCACAATACACTGAAATTACAGACCCAATCTTTGCTCATGAAATTCCATGCTGCTGCAGCTGTTCTTCAATTTTTAAGGTAAACACCCAGGCATGTAGTGCATTTATAATTGCAACAGCTGCACGAGGTCAGGATACTGGCTAAAAATGAATTACAGCCTCACCATTTTCTTCTTGCCCATTGGCCTCTGGAGTGCCAAGGCGAGACAGTTCCTCAGGGGCTTCAGGGTAAATAATGGCTGTGTCGCTGCGCTGCAGGTACTCTGCTATGCTGACTGCATGCCCATCTCCTTCCTCCAGTTTCCTTTTGGCAAAATATTCCTCAAAGTCCGACGTGCAATTTGCGTTCTTCACTAAAATAAGAGAGGGGGAAAAAGAAAGGGTGGTTGAGTGCATCGTCCCAGAGAGCCTGGGCTGGTCAGCAGTGTTAGAGGTTGAGCAGATGTACTGGAGCTACAAGGCTGGGGTTGCAGCTGGATCCTTGCTCCCATCAGCCTTGCTCCAGCTCCCAATAAAATTAACGTGGGCTTTCCACCAGTGTGGGTGGAAGTGAGGGCAGGCAGTTAAATTAACAAGAACGCGGGGCTCTACAGGGCAGCAGGAGAAGTTTATGAGGCTTGGGTAATGCAGGTAATCTTTCATTGCTGGAACCTGAACAACCTTCACGGGGCTCCTGGGGGTCCCACAGCTTTTGGCTCAGACCTACAGCACTGAGCTCAGCTGCCCCTGGATCCCACAGACCCTGAGACAGTCCCCATGTGGGAGATGACAATTGCAGGTGGTAAAAGACCAAACTTTTCTGAGACAGGTCTTTCCTCAGGCTGCTCTTTGTCAGGCACGAGAAGAAAGTTGCTCATATCTTCCTGCTTTTTCTTTCCTCCCTGAAAAATTAACTTATAATGAGAGAATGGGCTGATTTAAAAACTTATTGCATCATGATTTCATGATGATGCAACAGACCCACATGGTTTAGACCATTACAGGGTCACCAAGCCCAAAACCCCTTTGACAGTCCATACAAGAGTTTTCTTTCTTTTCTTTAAATGTAACCTCAATTTTTTATTATCCATGCAGTGTCCATGAAACATAATACATGCTCAGCCACAAAGCATCCTGTTACTAAAATTGTGCTTTTCTTCTCCAAGTATGAACACTGCTTACAGGAAAGACCTTAAAACTCTGGGATACTATAGACAAATAATAATATCATTATACTAGAAAGGAAGAAAAAAATAGGAGATTATTATTTTCTTCCTCTGAATTGTGTTACTTTGTTTATTAACAAGTCTTGAGAGACACAGTTGGTGGCAGGGAACTAAAGATACTTGTTTTTAACTGACCATAAATGAAAAGAACAACTTATGATTGATTAAATTTTTAATGTATTTCTGAGGTGAAATAAGAAAATGAGGAAACACCATGAACTATTCTGGAGTTCATGTAAAAGTAAAATACTAAACAGCACAATTCTGCTGTTAGTGAAGCCAGGGAGCAACATGGAGTAAACACATGGAAATCAAGGGGGTTATGGTTTTAACCACTGGAAATGAGAGACTAACCAGCTCCTTGGTGTTTAGCAATGGGTGAAGGCTTTGCCTGTTTCCTATGAAAATGCAAGGCAGTGGTGCTGGCAGTGAGAATGAGCCATGACCTCTGACTGGGGCACAAGTGGGAGCCTGCAGTGCCTGATTTGAAGCTCTGATCTCGGCATCACCGATAAAAGTAGATATCCGTCTCTGTAAACCTCATCCCTTTAGCCGATAAAATCAAATCCTCTGGCTGAGACAAATATGCCCTATTTTTCATACCAGCTGAGCAGCCTCTCAACTGTTCTGCAGTATTTTAGTGACAGTGACCAAATGGCACAGGGCACGGGACCCTGGTTTTGGAAGAAAACTTCTGTTCCTATCACAGTGGTTTTGTAGGGAATGGCTTCACCACCACAGAGTTCCTCTTGGTCCTACTGCAGCTCCAGTTACCATTTGTTATTAGCATGAGAAACAATTCTCCCCTTTCAACACCAAAATAAAGCAGCTTCTAGAGAAGGGGAGTGTGTTTGTGGACAAGAAGACAGAGTGCTTTACCTCCATGTTGTTCTGGGAGAGAAATATAACAAAATGGTGGTTACTGAGCACACCTTATGCACAAGAGCATCACAGAGGGTGTAGGACTTCTTGTTTTTATCAGAAATAAAAAGAGCTGAGGCTTTACTTGTTATGATGTAAATCTAACTTGTCATTCCCCTGTTATACCTAGGTCTTCCAGGTGTTACAAGATGGTCTGCCCTCTGGCTTAGCACTACCCAAGCTCCACTCCTTCTCTTCTCTTAGCAATATACCCAAGGAAAACAAGTTTAATTTTGCCAAATCTAGGCCATGAACCAATAAGTGAAGCAAGAAGAGGGAGTTTTTCTCCAGAGAGGAGAAATGGGATGGCTCCATGGGATGGTCCCATGTGTCCCCCAGGTAAAGTAGTTGGAGTTTGCAACTGCATTTATAGGATTAGGATTCAATCTACCAAGCAAGGTCTAGAGTTAATATTAGGAGCTTCCATCCCCAACTCAAATCAAAATGAGGTTCTTCCTTCATGCCCCCAAGTCTATCTGGAGGCTGATCCAACAGGCTATGGAGTACTGCTGCAATATTACCAGCCTTGGCTTCCTAATTCTCAGGATTATTTAGCTTGTATGTCTGTACATGCAATCCAGGAGCTAAAGCAAATGTTTACGTCTACATTATAAACCCCTAAAAACAAGGGGATTTAGTGGAAAAGCTGATAGACCCTTCACTGAAACAATACAACCAGTGCTGCAAAGCTGCAGATTAACACAAATAGTCAAGGGTGTCCATGTGGGTCTGGTTTCTCACCAGCAGCATTACTGACAATTCAGAAAATTCAGCTTCAGGAAGCTCACCCAGAGGTACTAAAAAGACCCATCTGACAACCATTAGGTTTGTATCTCAGCTTCTGGGTGGAAGACTTGCTTCCCCCCTCCATGCCCTGATTTATTTTCCATGCACAAAGCCATGTTCCCAGACTCCTT
The DNA here is from genome assembly GCF_035770615.1 of Melospiza melodia melodia. Classification (NCBI taxonomy): domain Eukaryota; kingdom Metazoa; phylum Chordata; class Aves; order Passeriformes; family Passerellidae; genus Melospiza; species Melospiza melodia. The sequence continues at coordinate 3,563,016 of NC_086201.1, read as the reverse complement.
GTGGGCTGACACTGCACACACACTGCACATCCCCTCCTGTGAGATCTATGGTGGGTGACCTCACCAAAGAAATCCTTTTTTTAAAATTAATTATTGGAGCCTGGAGAGCAGAAATATTTTCAGCTCCAAAAGCTGATGTGGCTGTGTCACATAAAAATAAAACACATTAAGGAAAGCTATCTTTGGAGGCATTTAGGACCTTTCAAGATAAAGCGGGAGAGAGGTCCAAGGAGCTTGGGAGACCAGTTATTTTGTGTGGGAACTCGTCCTGCGAGATGGTGATAGCTGCCCTTAATCGCAAACAAAGCTAATAAAACCACAGCCTTCATTAGCCAGGAAGTGAGAGGCCCCCATTGGTACACACAGATTACAGCCTGAAAACGGCCTGTCCTCCAACCTGCCAAGTTTTGGTTCTGTTTTCCTCCCCCTGAAAGCTTTTCTTTCCCTTCTTTAAATTGTGTTAAGAGATCTTTACTTGAATTTTGTCAGATGTTGCTAATCAAAACCAGGAAAATTTATCTGTTTGTTTGTTTGGATTTTTGTTAATCTGTTCTCTGCAAACATCCCAGTTGCAGTAACCATAAAAGGTAGAATAAAATAAACCACAAGAATTTCCTCATTCACCTTTTAAAATGCTCTTCTGCTAAACATCACATTTGCAAGTCCCTATTGCTGAAATCCTCAGAAATATTTACAAATTCATTTAGCAGGACCAAAATCCTAAATTTTCACCTTAATGTCACTTCTGCTTTTACACTATGAAGCCTCTGTGGCTCATTATAAAAATGCAGCTGATTAATGTAGGGATAACAAGATTTCTCTTAAAGTACTTCTAGGAAGTGACCACTCTGACAACAGCATAATAATTTAATAATGGAAGCTTTTCTTTTAGTTTTCTTTCTCTACTAATAATATTTTGCAGAGAATTTGATGCACCACAGATATTGCATGCACCTATAGAAACTTTCTGGTTGGATGTATGTTTTCATTGAGTCTCAGCCTTTATTGAACATCAGTATTAGATCTCCTATAACCTGCAGGGAAAAACTGAAGCCAAACACTCAAGACAGACTCAAAGCCTGTAGTGAAGCTGAAGAAGAAAACTTTGAACACTTCCCAGACTATCCAGGAAGCATCTCCAACAGCTCAGGGACTGATTTCTTTCCTTTACTTGTCAAATAAGGGTTGAGGGCATGAAGGGGAGCTTTTACTCCTAATAAAGGAAATTACAGGTACTCATAGTCACCTGGCATCTCCCTCTCAAGGCGAAAAGATTGGCACAAGCATTTAATTTATAAGAGCATTTATTATGCCTAAATAATCTGACGTTGCTCTTAAGAGTCTATGGAAATTGCAGCAACTAAAGAAACATGTTCTACCCAACCTGACAAGGCTTCAGGCCCCACTGAAAGAGGCTCTGAACACCTCAAAAAGTGACAAAAGGCTTGAATTAACCACTGTCAGAGTGACTTGTGGTGGTTATTTGAGCAAGCCTCCATCCTAGCCTGAGCAAAGAGGAGCCTAGGACTTGCACAGGACATTTGGGAAAGGAATTGATAGGAACAACTCACAGAGAAGCTTTTGCATTTTAAATGCAGACCACCCAAATGAAAAGGCCGTGAGTTTGCAGGGCATCAAGCTGGGCAGGGGTAACCTTTATTTTTTCCACGGAAAACTGGTTCCACTAGGGGCAGGACACCCCGTGGACCCCATTCACAGCTGGCAGAGGGGCTTGATGGCACCCCCAGAGTGATTTCGTGAGGCCAATGATGAGCTGCAAGACAAGGACATCAGATACTGGATGGGAAGGGACTAAGAGGACATGAAGTCTTCCCCTTCAAGCCGACCACATTGCAAGCATGAAAGAGTCAAGGCCTGTTATGGCAAGGAAAATATGTGCAAAGGAAGTCACACGGACTGATAGGGGACCTCAAAGGCTCTGCTAATGGTAATTCAGATAACCATCAAACCTTGTTTCCGAATCAGATGTCTTTTAAAATCCTGTTTCTCCAAGTGCTAAGCACAATTTGTCACTTTATTGCAGCCTCTTGGAAATAAAATAAGCTTTTGAGATACATATGTAGTCAGTTCTGCACAGCAACATCATTAAGTACATACGTAATGATGAACTGCGCCTCGGTGCCACCCTCCTTTCATGCATAATAAATCTAATGGATGAAGAAAGCAGTGATACGGTTTTATTTTCCTATTATTTTCCCCCTCAAGAATGATAAAGTAAATTTCTTGTGTTGCTTAATAAGAGCACTGGGGTTTTATGTGGGTGTTACCAACATCAGGAAAGTGTGAGTAATAAAATCCTTGTGAGACTTTGGTACCACCTTTTACAGTAATATTTGTGGAGAGTATTACCTATGAACTAAAATTCATAATGGAATGGATAGAAATGTACTTGCACTAGAAAACTCTTCCTTTTAGCTGTGTAAATCTATCTGCACCATCTCAAATTGTGACAAAATGCAGAAGAAACACTGGGTGATGTATGGCATTCAGCTGTGCTGAGGATGGGGGATGTGAGAGTGGGATCTTTGGAAAGAACATGGTAAATCCCTGAATTCATTTGGATTAGAAAATAGCAACAGGAACCTTTTGCTGGTTTGCTCTGCTACAGAAAAAGAGAGATGGCTCAGAGGTGATGCCTGCTAAATATCTCTGTCACACTTCTTGTGTCACCAAATGTATTGATTTCTAAGAAGAGTGGAAAGAAAGAGATGCTAAAAGTGAGAAAAAAAAAAAAACCCAACAAATGATTAGCCAGGAACATTATAATCTCATAAATATGCATTTAAAGTGTGTGTGTCTGTGGATCTATGTAAGGGGTTTATGAGTGTCTTGCTGAAAAGATGTTTTCAGTCTCTGAAGCAGCTCAAATCTGGGGCTGCCAAGGAGGGTGCGCCCCATTCTCATCATCAAGCTCTTGATACAGTCTTATTGAAAGGCCTCTGTTTCTTGGCCCAGCTAATTTAAACTACCCAAGGTTCACCCTGCCTGGGAAAACATCTCCTCACACTGCTGAGAACTAATAACTCCCAAGGATGCAGCTACAAAGAGTTGGGCTAAAATATTGTGGGACACAGGAGGGGTAGCAAGGACTCTTCACTGCATGGATTTGCCACTGCACTCTCATTATCAATTTGGGAGGGAGAATTAAAAACCAGGAGAATTACATCATTATTTTCCAACTTTTTAACTGAAAACAAGAAATAGAGCGTTTTGTCCCTCCCACTCCTCATGCACAGCTATCTCTAAGTGAACCCAAATAAAAGTGATGCTCACTCCATGCAAGGCCTTACCTGTACCATTGTTTCCAGTGGTCTGAATTGTGGCTTCAGGCCCCATAGTGTCATAATCTTCCTTCATTTCTTCTGTGGAACAAAGCATGCACACTTTTAGCACACAGGCAGGGTGGAGGATGGCTCACAAAGCTGGGGAGATCCCGCTCGGGGAAAGAGAGAAAAGGGCTCTTGTGGACCCCTACACAATGGCTTTGTTCTGGGGAGAGAATGAGTTCAGCAGGGCTGCAGGGACCAGAACTTATTTACTTTAAACACGGCAGAGAGCGGTGGAAAACAGAGCTATTTGTTCAGAGTAAACCAAGGGCTTTTCCCAATATCAAATCTAATAAGCAGTCGGGTGAGAAAAAGGGATTTTTTTTTCTTCTTTTTGTTTCCCTACTTATTTAAAGAAATAATCAGTTAACAGACACAGTGAGATCTATACCTGGAAGAAAATGCAAATGCAGAAGGAAAATGTAACAACTTCTTGTATCTCCCTCTCTATCTATCTATTACCACACTGATCTGAGCTGTCGCTGTCATTTTAACCTCGTTTGAGGCACAGCAAGTCTTAATATTGAGTGGTGCAGAAATGTGACAGATCTTCAAATGTAGGAAGTTCTCTTCTGCCACTACTACTTGTTTGCATCTTCTGTGCACTGACAAAGTCTGTCTCTATGGCCATAAATCGGGTTAATTCACATGCAAATGAGCATGGCATGTGTAAAATTATTTATGATTTATTTTTATGGATTGGTTTACTTTTCATGAACCTGGGGGTTCAGAGTGGATAAAATAGCTTTTAGAAGAGGCTCCATCACTGGGGAGAACAATTTTCCTGGATGTTTCAGCCTGCCTGGCACTGTCAAACTTGGTTTCTTGCTGCTAATTTGTTAGTTCATGTGCAACAGGTATTCACACATGCAGCCCTTTTAGGATTTAACCTTCCAAAGGGTTTTCACAGGCAAAAAAAAAAAAAAAAATTATACAGAGCATTTCTTTCTTGCCTTTTCAACTTCTAAATGCCAGCCTTTCCCTATCTGAAGACATGCACAAACACACAGCCTCTCCCTTTTCTTTTCTTTCTAAGTGAGAGAATTTAGTATTTGAGATTTAAGTGGAAAAAATAATCCCCTTTAATCATTCACTGAGATGCACTTGCAAGAAATGAAATGGCACAAGGCACCCAGAAGGGGTTCAACAATGACCAAATAAATTTTAAAAAAGGAGAGAATTTCCCAGAAACAAACACCAGTCGATGATGATTCAGGAAGATGGATGCTGCTCGGCCAATCAAGTGATAGACTGGCAAGAAGATCAAAGCATGCTATTAAAATGTTATTGATACATGAAGCATTAAAATTCTTATTGCTCTTCTTTTTCTTCTTTTTTTTTTTTTTTCTTTTTTTTTAGTGAGAAAGATTTTGATGAGGACAGAGACTGGCCCAGTATTAATCCATTTCCATGACAATGATTTGACTGAAGATAGGGGAATAATATAAACAGAGCACATTCTCAGTTCATTCCTAAAATTGTAATCTTGTAGTATTCTTCAGATGTCACACTCTACAAGTAATTAGTTGGTAGAATAACAGGTTCTAATTGTATCATTCTAATCAAAACTAAAGCACAGAATGACTTAATTCAGAGCTTTACAACCAGCGTACAATACTGTGGTATAAATATACATGTTTATGGCTTTGAAGCTCAAAAAAAGAGAAAAAAAATTAATGAAAGCTCTTAAGTTAAAATATGCAGGTACAAACAGATGCTAAATTTGTACAAAAGCATAGAATATGCAGACCAGATGAAAAATATTTGTTTAAACTGTACAGCAGACAAGCCAGCCTTGATTCTTTTCCCAGATCTGGCATTCTGCCTCTCTGAGGATCATTTTCACGGGGTTATCTTGCGTCCAAAACATTTAGGAGTTCAATATGTATTAATAAAATGTTGTCAATTATGATAATTGATCTGCTGAGCCAGCCTCACATCTGATATTTTTATTGCAGCCTCCCAGAAATTTTAATCAAGGTACAGTGTTTCTGAGAAGTTCAGCCTTCGATATAAATATAGCCATTGTGATTTTCTTCCTTGATCATCTCATGTGATTTCTGGTAGTAAGGAGTCACAAGTATCAGAAGTTTTCCATCTGAGGGCATGTCTACCCAGTCAGCAAGGGGAAAACAGTTAACAGCTTTTTTTTTGCCTTTTTTTTTTTTT
>NC_086201.1:3542500-3550000 GCF_035770615.1 Melospiza melodia melodia | reverse complement strand
GAAAAATTCCACCATTAAAAATGGCCCACGCTAACATTTAAATGTTGATAATAATTAGCCTGACATTTGAAATACAGTGGTTGCACTGTTGTCTTGAAGATGTTCTGCTCAACATTACCTAACTAGCCCCCTTTCATACTTACGTGCTCTCTGTACATTATTCTGTCAGTTACTGAACAAATAAGACATCAGTTGCTAATGTATTAACATGCAAAAACTACGCTTAAGGGCCAAACACTGCCCCCAGTCCACAATGTAACTCCCATTGATGTCAAGTACTGTTAAGGTTGTGACAACCAGTAAAAGAAGGGAGCTGAAAAGTAGGGGATCAATTTTCTCCCTGATCTGCAAGGAATTTATGCAAACGGCTCCCTGCACAAGGAGGGATGGGAAAGGCAGCGACAGCGTGGGTCGCGCCACCGGATGGGAGCTGCTGGCTTCCTCCTGCTCTGGCCCATTGTGCACAGCCTCAGCCATGGCTTCTGGACCTTCTGGGAGTGCCCAGTCACCTCAGGTGTGCTGGGAGGTCAGGCCCCATCCCTCCCTGCCCTTTATGTAACATAAAAGTAGGTGGCTGCTGAAAAGTGACAATAATTCGCAGAGCAAGGTGAAAATGAAAGTGTCCACGGAAGGACAAAAATACACCTTTCTCATCTTTGGGTGATGAGGAATTGCACACTTCTTCTGACCTGTCTACAGACAGCCCTGCCAAGGACAGGCCAGTGAATGACCAGAGGAGAAACCACAGGATCAGTCTCAGGATCAGCAGGCCTGGAACCAGGAGAGAGGAAACTGCTGTCTTCCAACTGGTTCCTGGACATCCCAAGCCATGAGCACGTATCCTGGCTTGGTGTGTGCAAATGTTAAGGGCAAAAAGACTTACACATGGCTAAATTCTGCGTGCAGACAGCAAAGTACTTTTCTATGCTTTCTCAGATAACAGAATCCTGTAGTGCTCACAGCACAGCATATTAACTATAAATGATACAGTCTAAGAATGAAGTAACAGCATTGCCCCTGCATTTCTTGTCTTTTGTCATCTCCAGATTCTTACCTGCTCTGTGTGAGCGTGTGGTTGCCATCTCCTCTGTTCTATTACTAATGAGTGTCTCTCATCCTAAGAGGAACGAGGATGATACAAGTGGTGGCAACAGGAAGCTTAGGGTACACCCACTCCTTTCCCCCTAGAATAAACACTGTTCTCAGGGAAGGTACATTGATAATAAAAGCATATTTTTAGAAATTTCTCAGGCAACTGTAATTGCTATGGGAATGGTGACTCTAATAGAATGTACCTTCAACACGTAAACTCCACAAATAAGAAGGCTTAGGATTTGAGAGGCAGCATTCTGGCAACAGACAGGACCTCAGCTGTCCTGAAGATATGTGATGTTAGAAAGGTGCAGAAAATGGAGGAATTTGAAATGCAGATTAAGGGTTGCTTAATCCCAAAACCTAAAAGCTGATGCTTAGGTCAGTGTCTCACCTCTCAGGTTGCCTTTACATGCACATCCTTTGGAATATGCCTTTAGTGAAAACAGTTAAACCCACCACAGACTTCAGCAGGAAACTGGGATGCTGTTTTGAACCCCGATAACCAGCCCACTGCAGGCTCCAAGAAGAGCCTGTGACACTATTTCAAACCCCAATAACAAGGAACACTCCTGTACCGTGCAGGCAAATGACTTCATTATTTTTTCTATTTATATTTTTATCCAGAGTCCTGAGGCTGCTACCAAAGTTGCACTGTCAGATGAGATACACTACACGCTGGTGAGGCTCTTGGCTCCCTCTTGGCTTCTCTTCTCAGGAAGTGTTTGTTGCTTTGTTCCTGCTAATGACAATGGGATTCATCAAAGTTTATATGTCTTGACTGAGAGACATTAATTTTGGCAGTTGTGTGGTCAGCCAGCCCCTGCTATCCCTGTAGCTGCCTCTGCTCTGCCGGGAGAGGCCAGGTTTGGATGCTGACAGCCAGGAGGAGACTCATCTTCCTGTGAATCTTGAGGGTGCTGATTAAATCACACACACTGGATTCCCAGACTGGAATTTCTCTGCTGAATACATACTTTTAAATGGTTACACAGCAGTAAGAGCACAGCTGAATGCTTTTAGAAACATAAATAATTGATTATTTATTTATCCTTCAAGATAGCCTTCTCTCCTGGTAGATTACAGAGCTTGTTCACAGGAGAAGCAAAAGCATAGCCTGGAGGAAGACAATATACCTTCAGCTTGTGCTTGAAATCAGTATGGAATTGGCAGGAGTCTACTGCTCAGGATGTTCAAGGAGATGTTGTTGCTGCTCAGCTGTGTCCCTGATCTGATTTCAATGATTTTTAAGTATTTAGGGACATACCTTCTAAGCTGCAAGGAACTACAAGCACATTACCTTATGAGGAATCAAACTGCAGAAGAAACTTCCCTCCATAATAGTGCAACTTCATTTTCTCTGCCCAAACTCTGTTTTTCTCTTTCTTAAACATAGAGAACTGAACTATTCTCAGAGCTATATTACTGATTAGTTTAAAAATATAAGAATACTCTAAACTTTTTCAGGGCTGGACAGACAAGTGAAGAACAAAAAAGGAAGAACAGTTGTGAGCTCTGCTGAGATACTCTCTCATGTTTAATGCTATTTAGTTCAATTCAAATGTGATGAATAGGCACAAAATATTCACTTTCATTTTGCAAAATCTCTGTTTGTTCCTGTCTTCTCAATGTTGGGGAACCAGAAAACAGAATGGATCTGGCTACAGAGCCCCTAGTTCACAACATTTATTTGTGTTTTATACAGGAGAAATGACAGGTGTTTTCATACCTGCATTTTGACTACATTACCTGCCTCTTACTCTTATGGTAATTTTAAACCACTTCACTGACTTGAACAAAAAGGCTGCAGATAACTGCAGAATTCAGCCCACTTTTTCCACTGACCAAGTGAAAAAGCTGGCTGCAGGGAAGACAGAAGAATGCAAGATTTACAGCGGAGGGACGGAGCCAACCCTGTGTTCTGATTAGCAGTTTGGATGCCATTGTTCTGTCTGGAAAACACATGTCATCCTCAGAATCACCCAAGCTGTCCATTGACATCTGCCAGCATATCCTCCATCACCTCGCTCTTTCTTTTTTCTCACTTTCTCTTCCTTACTCCTCTTTCCTCATTTCCCTGCATATTCCAGTGCAGTCAGGAGCTTCCCCTTGTAAAAAGTGATGTGGCTTCCACCCCCCCACAATATCACCTTCTGTGTCAAGCTGACCACCTCAAAACAACAGAAAATAGACAGTTCCTCTGAGTCTCCTCACTTGTAGGATTTGTGCTGTGTTTCACTCTGGGGACAGAAATTCATAATAGCCCAGAGGCTTCATATTTTTAAAATTGTCACACTAAGACTTGACTGCCTCCATGAAAGGAGCAGTAGAAAGAGATGCCTGAAGGTAGGCTGGGAAGAATCCAAAATGATGTCAGGTTTCCTTCTACCTTCCCATCAATAGGGTCTTTGAAGAAAAAGCCTCTTCAGAGAAGAAAAAAATAACTTTCTCTTTAGTTAAAAGGGCTACCATGGTTGCAGTTTGGAGACTGACAGTTAATGTTAGTTTTATTACCTTAAAATCTATACAGCCTCATGGTTTGCTGTGGATGGCTTTGCCTCCATGAGTTTTGATGATGTCCTTGAAAGAGAAATATAGATGCATAGCTTCATTCTGTGTTGACTTTGGTGGTGAATATTTTATCCCCTTTCCTTTCCCTGGCTGTTTGCAAACAGCAGTGATAACTCCTATGCAGCACGCCTAAGAATTGTGGCAGAGGAGAGAAAATCAAAGCTTTTACTGGACTAGAACAGTTCCAAGTCTGATAGTTCTCTTTCCTCACTGTGGTGACTGATGATGAGGGACAGAGGAGATAAAAGAGGTGCTGGAACTGTGCATCGCTGTCTATTATCTTTTGTCCAAAAGATACTTTTATTATTTTCATTATTGTTTTTAGCTTTTATGTAGGATGAAAAGATTCTTAACTAAAGGAAAATATTTTTTTTTTCTGAGGTCTATGCATTTTTGTGTGTGACTTTATAGGGAATAGAATCTTACATTCTTGAAGAGTCCTTAGAAAACTGTTGCTGCCTCTCTGTAGTTATACCATAGTACAACTTTTCCAGCAAAGAATAATTTCTGCTGAAATACCGGCTAGGCAGTTTCTGGAAGAGAGTAAATTGGAATTTATCCACCATAATGTCTATCAGCCTGCTGAGAACTTTTTCTTTTGCTGTGAAGGCCCTGAAACACAGTTTGTACAATGCTGTCACACCCAGCTGATCATGGCTACTTTTTAGGGAGCCAGCTCTCATACTGTCCCTTTGGAAGAGTTTAATTTCATCATTTCTAACTTAAATGATTGCTAAAAGAATAATTCTTATCCAGCCATGCTGGGTTGAAGAATCTGAGAGGATACCCCCGTTATGAGGGAGACACCTGGGAAGGAAACGCCCATCTACTTCACTTCAAAGGTAAAAACAAAATTGTCCTAAGGTTATTCACCTAGGATGAAGTTTGTATAAAAAGTAGAAATAAAGTAAAAAAACAATCTCTTACTCACACTAAGTAAATCTAGACCAATAAAGCAATTTGTTGTTGTTGTTCTGGTCAAGAAAGACTGGTATGGTGGCTAAGTGGTTGTGGCTGAGTGGTTTGTAGGTTCTTGTCAAATGAGTCAACTTGTCCCTCACCCTCAAGCAAGAGGAAGTCAATAATGGCAGAGAGAGGTGCTGCATATCTAATTCCTATTAAATAGACAGGCGGGAGAGAGGTAGAATTACCCAAATATTGTATCTTGAAGATTTTAATATTTTGAAAAAAAATCAGATAAAACTTTTCTGAAATCCCTTAAGAATTGCACACAAGACTTCTTGTCAGTTGTCATTGCGTGCTATGTAAGCCTGGATTTAGAGCCATCCTTTTGAAGGGTGTACCATTGAGCAGGAGTTGTAAACTATCACAAAACCTGCTTTTGAATACAAAAGTACCACCTTGGTTACCTGAAGGGAATGGGAAGATCCTTCATGAATGAACACACCAGAGACAAGATCATTCAGTGTCCAGGGTAAATCCCAATCACTGCAAAACCTCAGCTGCAGCAGCAATTCCTGCAAGTGGGAAGCACTGACTGGAAACCAATGGCACTGCACCTGATAAATTCCCAACAAAACAAATCACTGTCATGCTCTCAGTCCCTCTCACCTCAGGTTTCAGAGGCAAATCCCCAAAATCCCATGAACAAAACCTGGAACATGGGGTTCTGCACCAGCAAGGAGGGCCTGGAGACTTCATACCCTTGGCATACTCCTGAGCAGCCTGGCTTGTGGGCCCTAAAATTTAAGTTCAGGTGGAATAAATACAAGAAAAAGTTATTTAAATGAGTTCTGCATTTTACTAGAAGCACTGGAAATAATGAAATAATTCTGGGACAATCTCTTGTTTCCAATATCAATTGTTTCTCCTCTGGCGCTTTGATACCACCTCCTTAATTTCAGTGAAACCAGGATCTCATCCTGCACATCACTCAGCCAGATCTTAAATCACCCATATTTGCTTATTCACAGACTGTAACTTTATACTCAGTCTGCAACTACATATCCAAAAAAAAAAAAAAAAAAACCAACAGAACAGAAAAACTTGATTTTCTTCCCCTCTAGTAAAATTCTAATGGTGTTGACTACCTCATTTAACCCATGGAGAAAAAAAAAATTAAAAAGGAGAGAAGCATTATACTGATGCTTCAGGAAGAAAAAAACCAACTCTAAATGTGTGTCATTCACTGAATCATTCAGACTAGTGCCTTCTCCTCTCTAGAAAATTACTCAGGTCCTCTTGCTTTCCATGATCTACAGTATTGCACTTCTAAGGAAATAATACCTTGATAATCTGCACTTCAAAACCCAAGCCAATAACGGCCTTTGATGATTGAACAAAAAAAGAAAAAAAAAAAAAAAGAAAGAAAAAAAGCCACCAAACCCAAGAAAGAAGAAGAGGAATCTGCAAGGCTGCAGCAAAGGAATGCTGGAGAAAAGATGCTTAGACTACTGGTGCACCTCTGTATTTCACTGTAATTTACAATCTATTTGCCAACAGTTCTGCAATGATTCGTAAAATATGTCAAGAAGCTAAACAATATAAGCATCACACTGAAAGAAATTTAGCAAGACCCCCTCTAATTATTATTGTACATGACAATTCAACAAAATATTTTAAATCGGTGAGAAGAAAAGAAATATTAACAGTCTTTTCAGAAAAATGCACTTATTATCATGCCTGAAGGATATTCAGGAGGAATGTGAAAATAACTGTAATTTATTTAAGACCTGGAAGTATGAAATAATAAGCTACTGAGCCATCAGAATTGTTTTGGTGTTGTTATCTGACATGAGGGCAGACCTTGTCTCGCTTTAAGTTTTATAGTAATAAGACCTTGGAAACAAAACCTTGAATAAACAGAACATAAAGAAAAGGGAAATGTGTCCTTGCATAAATAGATATTGTGTCTATCACCTTCTTCCCTAAAGGTTGCTCAACTTTATAAACCCTGGAGTAGGTAGAAAGTCATAAAAGCTGGACTGCTCTCAAAGGTTCAGAAATCAGAGCCTGATCATTTTGCAACTTAAAATGAGTAATGCCACCATGTTAAAAAAAAAAAAAAAAAAAAAAAAAAAAAAAAAAAAAACATTCTTATAATGATGCTCTGTTTCTATTAAGAAGCCCTGTATCTGCTGGCATTTCATCCTCCTCCACCCCAAAGATAATAGCAACACATCTGACTCATTTTTCATATTGCATTTAACCCACAATTTAAAGCCTAAACAACCCCGCATTTCAGCTCAGGAGGGACAATCCTTTCCTCCTCTGAAGTTCAGGGAGAAAACAGTTTGGTGTTGTTTAACCCTACCTTCTTCTGGTGTAGCCACATCTCTCCTCCCAAAGACACAATTCTCTGGAGAGAGTCCTCCAAACTTCCACACAAAAGCACTGTGCACCTCTAGCCTTTCCATTAAGGAAAAAAAAAATAAAGAAATCGAACAAACTAAAAAAAAAAATTTAAAAAAATACCCACAATTGCCTCTGCCCCTATTTGTTTGGCAGCCCCAGCTGGGTCGCTTGGGGTTGGTTTGGGATTTTTTCCCGTTTCCTGGTGTCGACAGGAAATCCCGTGTCTAACAGGTAACGCGCCACTTGAGAGCCCATCATGGGGATAATGGGAGAGATGAGCCCCGCTCGGGGATAACGCCGGCGAGCATCACCTGCCCGGCCCCGGCACGGCGGGAGGACAGCTCGGCCATTGAGGTGGAAATGAGGGCTCGCCCGCCTTCCCCCAGAGGTGTTGCTTTCCCTAAACCTCCCAGGCAATGCGTTAGGGCCTTGGGGGAGCGCGGTGGTTTTGGGGACCTCTCTGCGCAACTTTGATGGGACCCCCGGAGCTGCATCCTTTGGGCTCCATCATCCCCCCGAGGC
>NC_086201.1:3532500-3540000 GCF_035770615.1 Melospiza melodia melodia | reverse complement strand
CAGTTTGAAAGCAGCTATGAATTTTACCCCTCCCTGAGCTGAAGTTATCTTATGAAGTATTGATAACACATTATCTCAGGGAGCAGAATATTACTGCACAAAGTGATACTGAAGATGTTTAAGGGACCTTCTGGCTCAGTAAAAGTTATTATTCAGAAGTTTACATAGTCTGCAAACACTTATCAAAATCCCTGAGCAGAAAGTACAGACCCTACGTTTCAATTAAGATATAGTGGAATGCAAAAGGTTCAGAGGAGATAAGGCCACTCTTGGAAGGGAAAAAAAAAAAAAAGATATTCCAATTCATCCTTGATGATACTTTGACCTCATGAGCTGCCTTTTCAGTACAAATCTGAATTATTCCTACCTGGCAAGGCAGCTGGGTCAGGCCCAGGCTTGCCAAAAGTGCTTTGCTGCTCATTTAAGAATAATTCCTCTAAATTATCCAGAATTTAGGACTGAGTTTGGACATGGGCATCTTCAAACTTACAGGCTCTTTGGGTGGAGGTGGGAAAGCTGCAGGCAGAGACCAGTGGCCAATGCATTAAGATTATTTGTGTTATTTTGCTGTAACACCTCCTGTTCTGACCTAATCCACTGGGGATTTGCTCTGTTCCCAGACAGCATAACCTTTCTCCCCATTTTTTGGTAGAGACAATCCCACTTCTGCTTCAGCTCGACATCAAGTCGGCAGCAATTTCACGTCTGAGCAGCTGGTTCTGAGGGACACTTTTCCCTGCAGAGAGTTAAAGGTAAAAAACAGAGAGTTAAAGGTTAAAACCTTGAGGAGATAAATCACCTCTGTTTTTGGGGAATCCATGAAAACCCTCCTGTGTGCCTATGGCCAGACCAAATCTGCTCCTCACTGTGCCACTTAGCTCCAGGCTGAAAGTCTCCACCAAACTTCTCCAGCCACCCCTTGTTTTGGGAGAGAAGTTCCAGAGATTTTTAGCTCTTTTCCTTTTGTTGGATCAGCAGATCGACATTAAAACACATCTTTTATTTCCCTCAAAACGCTATTTTTTTTCTTGAATATCAAAGACTTTTTATCAGCTCACAACTGACTGTGGGTTTGATTAGCTGGGAAGTCTAGGTGGGGAAGGAACAAAAAAAGAAAAAAAAATTAAATAACAGATCTGTATTGATTTCCTAGCCCTGGTTCCCTTCTGGCTGGGCCAAGCAAACACACATAGGCAGCCCTGTCATGTAAATCAGAGCTCACAAGTGCTGCACAGTTGCTCAGTGAATAACTCTTTGCAGGGTTGGGCCCAGCCATAGCAATTTTATGGCTGCTTGTGTTCTCCCCCAACCCTCCCACTGCTAGGAACTATCTGGATCTGCTCCTCCAGGGAAATTTGCGATATCATCACTTTGCAATTCCCCAGAACGCTTCCGCTACTTTTTTTGGAGATATGAGTGTAATATTTTTATCAATGCTTTCATTCTTGAACCAGACTTTAGATGTAGTCCCAATGATATATGCAATGCAGGGACCACAATGAGGTACTTAAAAATACAACTGTTGAGTTGATGTGAAAACTCAGAATGATTCCTACAAGTGTGGAAATAAATCACAGAAAAAAGCTGAATGTTCTTCAATATATAACGTGTGGTATTTGGAAATGTTTAGGGTTTTAGCTAAAGAATCAGCAAAGTTTTGTAGCTGAAGGGCCATATGCCCTATTTTAATAAAAAGGAATCCATAAAAAATAAATTACTTTCACTAAGTATATGCAAATTCCAATGTAAGCAATCAGTGCAAAATTAATTTTGCCAGAACTGATTAAAAGCATTAATAAATCTATATGCAGTATTGCTTCAATCTGATACTGTAAATTTATTATACTTCCTGTAAGATTAATTATAATGCTACAATAACATATTACGATGCCAGAACATATTACTGTACATTCTGTTAATAACAGTTAAGCACAACCTGAGTTGTAATTATAGAGTGTAACAAAGTAATTTGATAGTGATTGTTTTCTTTAACTGTTAATGTTAGATGGGAAATAAAATGTGTATGTGCTTGTGTTCATTATATTTTTCTCTTTAATACAATACCTAATTAAACCCATGAAACCCCACTGCATTTGTTCTCACAGATTCCCTTCTCTTTTTTTTTTTTCTGTCTTTTTTTTTTTTTTTGCTACTCACCAAAACTGTCAGCCTGCTTGAGATAAGGGAAGGTTAAAAACAACAGTTTAAGTTATTCAAGGTTGTTTTGCATTCTTGTCCTGCGCTGGAGACAACTTTCTTTTTCTCCCTCTGATTTTAAATACACTGTGGCCCTTGCAGCACTCACCGTTTCAGATCTTCAGATTAGCAAACATTTCCAGCCACCCGGACAATCCTCCCTCCCTCCCACCCTCCCAGCACCCCGCTCTTCATCCCAGCAGCATCTCACAGCACCTCGCTTCCAGCAGGCAGCAACAGAAACGGGGGAAAAACCAACCCAAAACGACAAACAAAAGAACTCTGAAACACCCTCTTAAAAACCAGGAGGCAAACGTGTAAAATTCAAACATCTCACCGGGAAGCACCCAAACTTTGCGATTTTTTTTTTTCCATACCCTCCCCCCCAAAAAAAACCAAAAAATCAGGAGTGGTAACAGCCTGTTTAATTGGGCTGAGGTTTAAAGGAGGTCGGGGTTTCTTTGATAATATATCTATAGCTTGTGCCTTGTTTTAGCCCGCTCTTCCTGCGCACCCAGAGTGCACGAAGGGAGGAGAATACAACTTTGGGAACACAAAACCTGAGCTATTTTAGCATACTGTACACAAACTCCGAGCGGCAAACAGGGCTTTTGGAGAACTACCAAAAGAAATTATTCAAGTTAAGCTTTATTTTGGATATATTCCTGATTAAGCCTGAGCACAATGAAAAAAAACAGTGTGAAGGCACAATGCTGAATGGCATCTGTGCTTAGAGCTTCAGAGGACTGCTTACTGTCATAAAACTCTGTGTGTCACCAGCTGGGGGCCGGGGATTTAAAGATGTCAGGAGGACCTGGTCTCTCAGATGGGATAAAGATCAGAAGGAAAGCTGTCCAGGTGATGCCCAGGCCCCTGAACAAGCCTATCTGCACTCTCATTCAAATGATAATGAGTGTGTAAATCACATCTGTTCCCCCTCTGTGCCTGTATCCTTGTCACCTGAATAGCATCCCCACCAGGTATCAAATGAGCTCCAGGAAATAGGTTTCTTTTTTATCCAACTTCGCTCTGAAATGAGAAAATGAGCACCCTGGCCAGGAGGCCCTGCAAACCAAAAGGGATTGCAGCCTTTGGGCTCCTCGCCACCAAGGAGGCTTAATTGTGGTCGGCGACGCCAAGAGCCTAAAAACAAACGCCGGCACGGAGCTGGATGCTGGAGTCCCTCTCGCAACAGCCGCATAAAAGTAGGTTGATAATTAGTGGCCATTGACTTTAATGATGTAACGCGCTAATAATGGCATTGAAAATCACCCGTCATTGTCTGTAATGCCAACCCCGATCCTACCTAGCCGAAACATCTCTCTGCGCCCGGCCCAAGGAATGCGTGGATTTGCAGCCGTTTATCACTTAGCAATTAAAATATTTGTCAATGTTTCATTTCCTAAAACTGCAATGAAGATCCTTATTTAGACTTTCAAATGCAAAGGAAATTTGGATCTAAGAGTTTATTTCACCTCTGGGTTCATTTTGCCTTCTCCTCCATAATTTCTTTTTTTTTTTTTTTTTTTTTTTACTCCTCTTTCTTTCCCTTTTTTTTTTTTTTTTTTTTTGATCAGAGGCATGAAAGACTGAGTAAGTGCGAATGCTTAGGTACCTGGGGTATGGAAAGGTGGTAATTAGCACAGCAGGATAATTGATGTGTAGATTGCAGCATGAACAAATGCTTTGACTTGTTTGTTCTTCTCACTCTTCCACATTCAATCTCTTCTCTCTCTTTTATTTATTTATTTTTTAATCCAGCCTAGCTAATGAACACCTTCCTTCGCTTAGTTAAGTTGATAAGAGACATATATCCATTTCAATAGAGGGGTTTATCTCCTCCATTGTATGAAATCAGGAAAGGACTTTTCCTTACACTTTCTCCTTTGCTCTGCTTTGCAATAAAAACTTTGACGAAGCCAAGGAAGAGCGCTCTAAAGGTGGAATTAGAGGACAGCAGGATTTAATTATTTTCTGAAGCACTAAGCTATGGGCATCAGCCATACATTCTCTGTTGTTATTTAAGAAGTAATTGGAAAAAAGAAAAATTGGAGCGAGCTCAGGTTTTTCGTGTAGCCATAGAATTATGAAGAATTATGTCCCATATAGGACATGGAATTGCCTTTGTGTATGAAGTTATGCCCACGTGCAAAGCTTCTAAGGACCAAGGTCTTTTGCTATTTGGCATTTGGCATTTGGCAAGGCCTTGGTGTACATCTGCAGCAGGTATTTTGTGGTGATGGGGAGATAAAAGGGTGCAACACTCGCTTACTTCTGTTTA
Organism: Melospiza melodia melodia; assembly: GCF_035770615.1. Taxonomy (NCBI): domain Eukaryota; kingdom Metazoa; phylum Chordata; class Aves; order Passeriformes; family Passerellidae; genus Melospiza; species Melospiza melodia. Next base: position 3,535,523 of record NC_086201.1, on the reverse strand, counting down.
AATTACGACACAGGGAAAAATAATAGAAAGTCAGAGAGGATTTTTTTTTTTGTTGTTGCCTTCGTGTAAAACAAACACATCTTTGTTTCACAAAACGAGGATGCACAGACCATTCCTCCCAAACGATCCTTTGGGGTGCGTGGAGAGAAGAGCTGCAAAAATGAGCCTAGAAATTCAGTTTAATATGCACGGGTGAGTGTTTTGCTCCCCGAATGGCACGCAGACTCGCTGTTATATTTTTAACTTAATGCACAGCGTATTAGCCATTGCATCCTCAGAGTGGACACATGTCATCATTCTGAATCCGAGATGAGCTCCCCATGGCAGGGATCCCTGCTCCTGTGTGGGGCTCTGTGCTCAACCAGGATCCCTGTAAAATCTGTTCTGAGCCCAATCCTGCAATGCTCCCCCCGGTAAAACTGCCATTAGCTACAGGAGCTGATATTGGTAATTTACATTTTGCCAGCCATAGACTCAAGTCACAAACCGCTGCTTGTTCTGGGGACAGATTTAGACCTAATGATAAAATTATACTTTTTCGCAGTAACTGTTGCCCTTGGACATGCTTAGAAGTTTTATGGCAGTTCTGCATCTGCTTATCTAATTGCCAAACCAGCTTTTAGAAGCTCCTTAGCTGTGCTACCTGCAGAAAGTGTGCAAATCTCCTCCTTGCTCCCAACACAGGAGCAATTAGCTTTACTTTTGCAGGCTAAACTCACGCGATGATGGCTGATCCCAGTGTCTTGCTGAGGCTTCTCCTGCTGCCAGTTGGGTCCTTGCTCCACTGGAGATAATCCTGTTTAGCTGCTCTATGAGCCCTAACACAACAGGCTGATTGCAACTCTGGAGCACCTCAGAACATTGCCCAGAGAAGCTGTGGCTGCTCCTGGATCCCTGGAATAGTTTAGACAGGACTTGGAGCAACCTGGGACAGTGGAATGTGTCCCTGCCCATGGCAGGGGGATTGGAATGAGATGGTTTAAGGTCCCTTCCAACCAAAACCATTCCATGATTCTGTGATCTCCTGGTTGGTTGTGTGGATAATGAAACTCATGGAAGAAGCGTTTCAGGGTAACTCAAGACAATTTTATGGGTGCTATAGAAGGGAAAAGGCAGCAAGGCAAACCATCAGACAGAAAACCTCCTCATCAGTGTCCTTTTCTCCCCTGCACAGCACTTGATAGGTGAGTTTGAGAGCCATTGGGAGCTCATGGTCATTAGAGCACCAGAGCCATTAGAAATAGATGGGATATTTGAGAAGGCTCCCTGGATGACTTGCACCACATGGGACATGCTTCCTTGTCTCCTACTTTATCCTTCTTTTGCCATGACTTTTAGGAAATGTGTAAGACTTTAGCATCCTTAGCAAAGACAAACTCCACCAATAAAAGTCCCAGGAAAGGAAACATACAGGAACATGGATAAAACCCTTTCCAACCAGGGAGTTTCATGTCCAGCCCTGCAACAAGCAAAGCCTTGCAGAAAGCTGAATACAGACAGTATTTCATGCTCAGGTGGGTCACCTTGCTGACTTGCAGCAGTTTATCTTTCTGCTAGGGAGCAGGCAAGGCCCTGCCATGGGTGGAGAGTGGTCTTCATCTGCACCTACAGAGGTTTCTGACCCCAGAAAGTGGGAGGCAGGCTAGAGCAGAAGCATCAGAGTTCCAGCAAGTTGCTTGCTAGCTTTCCAAGCCTGGAGAGCAAACTGAAGTGTATTATTAGCTCTTTTCTATTTGCCTCAAAAGCTGATGAAGAAGAAGTTGGAAACCGTACTGTTCAACTGCCAAATAACTCGAAAAATTCCAATAGCGCCTGACATGCGAGCCAAGGAACCCACTGAAAATGTACATTTGCATCCAAGCCATAATGCATTGAGCTATGATCTCATCCCGAGGTGAGCTTTTCCTTCTTTTTCTTTTTTTTTAATTTTGTTTTATTTGGTTTTGATTCTTTGAGCTAAAAAAAAAAAAAAATAAAAAACCAACCCTAGAAACAGGAGGAAACAAATATTAAACCTCACATTAGGGGGTAGAACAGGGACCACCACTGTCAGTCCCCTCTCCACAGTGTTTGTGCTGTGTGGGAGGAATGGTTTTCTCCAGCTCTACCACAGGGGTGGTGAGGTGACAATTTCCACTGCCCTCCCGTGTGAGCTGGCAGCTCTGAGCCAAAGTGTGTCCCCTCCCTGTCCCCATGGAAAGGAGGGGACAAAGTCAGGGGCCGTGGTCCTCTCCAACCCCCTCCTCTGGTGGTGATCCCTGCCCAGCTGCCAGGGCTATCCCAGCAGCTCATGGGAAATGCCACTTCCCAAAGCAGGAGCCAATCACTTCTGCAACATCCAAGCTAAATAAATGGTTTCCAGGCTCCTGATCAAACCTCTCATTCATGTTTCAGTTCAGAAATTATGAACAGGACAGCTCAGCTTTATCTTAAAAAGCATCTGGTTTTTGGGGAAGCACAAACACCCTGCTTTTAAAAAAAAAAAAAAAAGTTTAAATATAAAAATTCTTGTGAGACTGGCAATTCTTATTAAAAGCTAGGGTTTTTTTTTTCACTGGGTAATTTTCCAGATTTCTCACAGCCCTGGAACACAGGAGAGAATTTGGGAAACAAGGGACACATAGGTGGGAAAAATACACGAAAAGAAAACATGTAAAAGAAAACACATTTAAATTTGTTTCCACGTATGAGATCATATTTCTGGCACTTTGTAGAAGTCCTATGGAAGCTGTTATTTCCAATATAGGAATACTACAGTGACTAAATTGGTGTTAAATTTAAATCTATTCAGGAAGTAATAGTCAATCTGCATTCCATGTAAAGACTCTCACAGGCAAAATTATTTATACAAGGTAAAGTTGGCAAAAGGAAGTCCAATGAAAGAAAAGAAATTACATGTATTAACCCAACCCTTCCCAGCTAAGTACTTCAATAGTCCTTCCTCAGGAAAATAGAGTTTTAGCCAGTGTGAGAGTAACACATTTTGTTAAAGTGGAAGTGATGTTTCAGGAACTGCTATTTTA
>NC_086201.1:3397500-3527500 GCF_035770615.1 Melospiza melodia melodia | reverse complement strand
CCTCAACACCCTCCGTCCATGCTGGCACTCTGCACCAGTGGAGCACAGGCTTGACTGGGATGCTAAAAACAATAAAATACATAAAATCGCCAACATATAGATGCGTATTTGGTAAACTTGCCTGTAGTTAACCAAAAAACACAATTTTTACCCCAACAGGAAGATTTCATTTGATCTGCATGTGACTGGGGAGCTGATTTCATTTCCTGTAAAACCCCCTCAAATACCACAAAGTTACCTGACTCAGCTGCTTGTAGAAATCAAATTCAGTCTGAGATAACAGCTAATCATTTGTCACAGTAAGAAGCAATTCCCTGAAATCGGAAGGGAAAACCTGCCGCTTCAATCCGCAGGTCTGTCAGATTGCTAGAAATTACATTCTGCTCTGACTAACCTCTGCACTTGGATTGCTAACAACAAGCAGCCCGGTCTATCAAAAGAGAATATCATACAACCAGGAACAGCTTTTGATTTGTTCTATTCCAATAACCTGAGAAAAGTTTATGGACATGCATTGCTGCCTAGACCTCAATTTTCACCAACCTGCATACTGGTTGGAATTTATAGCTCCGCATCCCCACAGTAATGTAGGTAAAATTTACAGGCTGATTATCTGCTACTTCATAGGAAGAAAATTAGAGTTGATTTTATAACCGCACAACACATATTTGGTCTTTGATACTTTGAGTAAGGACGTGAGGTTTGGATGCTCCAATTAAAATGCCAGGAAAAAAAATAAAAAAATAAAAAAAATAAAGGAAGGGGAAAAAAATTGATGAACTTTATGGAGAAGGAAGCTTTCAAAATGCAATTTATATTCTTTAGAAATGTTCCCAGAGAGTAAATTAAATATATACCCTTCTATGTAAACACTATTTGTGCAGCAGTCATGTTATAAGTTTAATAAAAAATGATGTATCACCCCCGTTTGTAAGATTTATAATTCACATGGCAGTAGTGAATCTGGGAGCCTGGCCACAATGCATTTTCTATACTTAACTCTGTTATCTACAGGATGAGGACACTTGCAACATTGGCAAAAAGAGGCACAAATAGTTCAGTATCTTTGCTTGACTACGTTTTTGTTTTTTTTTCTGTAAGGAGACATCATTAAAATTGAAAGCTTGTATCTCAAAAGGCCAGAGTTACCCATGGGGTTAATGTTCTTAGCAAGACATGTTTAGGCAAATCTATCCACTGTACTTTTATTAGCAGGTAATGAAAAGGTGTAAGTTAAAGTGTGAAAGGACTCTGTGTTTTTTGAAAACAGTACTTCAGCAAATAGCTTTATCTGGCAGAGCCTCTTTGTATTGTAATTACATATAATACAAATCTTCACAATAATTCAGAGAGAGAAAATGCTAATGTGCAGGTTGTGGCAGAAACTAAACCAAAGCAATGAGATTTGCAGCTACAGCTGATTCCCCATCTCACACTGTGATTTTTGACAATTTATTTCCCCACTCCTGTCTCCACTCTCTCGCTTAACCACAGCCACAAAAGTTATTTCTCCTCTTATTTCTGCTGTGCTCCTTTTCCCCTCAAAGTGCAAAAGAGATAAAACCCCCCAAACTGTTGATTAAAGTAGATGGGAGTTGGTAGGAGGAACTAGGAAGAGTTTCTAGCAGCTAAGCAGAATTTATATTAGGAACCAGCTCCTAACATCCTTTCCAGCTTTCTGCTCGCCGCTGCTCCAGTTTTGAAAACATGCAAAATTTATCTGACTTACCACAACAGCTTGAAGGACCAGCTTGGATAAATATGTATTTTTGTGATCTCTATTGGTTTTGCACATATGGTATCATCTACCTGATTGATTGTAAGGGCTCCATTGACTAAAAACTGAAGGGATTTCAGTGTACACACTCATTCTGAAAATACATATTCATGGCAGGGCATGCCACAATCCCCTAAATGTGAAGTCACTGCCCTGCCCGGTGCCGGCGCCGCTCCCGCAATGAATCACCGGCGGATGGACCCCGACACTTCACCCTCCTGCAGTGGCTGCTGCCACCCTCCAGCTCCCAGCCACGTCCCTGACTCCAGCAAAAGGGCCAGGACCTGGCTGCCCTCCCCACCGGCCGCAGCCTTTCGTTCAGATTATTTTTTTTTCCCCGTTGTTTTTTTAATTTCCATTTCAGCAAGGCCAAATTAATTGTTTGCGAAATGAAGAAACGGATCCTGCAGCAATCTTATCCCTCTGATAACTCCTCACAATTTGCAATGAGTTCCCTCTAGCCTCAGCCACGGAGCAGGGTCTGTATTTCTTCTTCTAAGAGTATTTTTTCCTCCTTCCTTTCCCACCGCCACAAACTACAAGGGAGACAGACTATATGAAAAAAAAAAACCACTGTAAAATAAATAACTGCCTTCACAGGGAAATGTGTTGGGTTTTTCCCCCTCTCTTTTACATCCCTATATCTGACCCTAATCTAGATCCCACAGCCAGTGACAGAAATATTGACATCAGCCGGGAAAAGATCAGGTTTCTTTACACAGGGGACGAGTCCTGTAAACTCTGCTGTGTTGACAGAACCAGGTCCCGTGCTGGTGGGTCCTTCTGCTGGCCTGGAGAAGGTTTAAACACCATTCCTGCTCCCCTGTAGCCAAGGGAGCTTTCTCATTAACTTTAGTACCAGCATCATTACACCTTAAAAATAAATAGGGATGGATCCTGCTACAGGAAGAGCATGACCTGGCTCTTAGTGCCCGCAACAAGATGTTTCTGTATTGCAGAGTGCAAAGAATACCACAGCCTGGCCCAAAATTAATTAAAAACCGCTTGGAAGTTAGCTAAAAAAAACCCCAAAAATTCTCCTCTGTATTTTTACAGTCAAGCTACAAACTCCTGATAAACACAGACCATGGGGGAAATGTTGACACAGACCTCTGCTTGGCGCTGGGAGCAGGCACGACCTCCTGTTACCTGCTCTGGTGAGAGCATTCATAGGGCCGTGATGAAGTAGGGGCACTCAGGATTTGTACAGCATTTTCCTTTCTATTCTGAAACTTGCTCAAAACTCAGCCCTCCAATTTTTGGTCACAGCTTTATCTCAGAAAAGACTGAATAGGTACTTAAAATATTTTTCAAGAGAAAGAAAGAGGCGAGAGAAAGAGAAACCCCTGCCCATTCTTCTGAAATTTAAGTAGGCAGCCCTTGAAAGATCACTGAGAAAAAGTCTGTATTTTCTCAGGTTTAACTAAATAATTTATGCATACTTTCACTTTGGCATGATGAAGCAATTTTAGCCTTTAAAACCCACAACTACTCAGGAGGGAAAAGGTCTGGTTCCTGCAACTTAAATAATTTAAACATCCAGGTGGAAATGCTTTCAGTGCTGCTCCTTTCAGAGACAAAGGAGGAAGACCCCAAAACTCTGAGACCCTGAGAAGAAAAGGAGTGATAAAAGAGCCAGCCTCAGATACATTCAATATTGAGGGGAAATCCGGCATTGTTCGCTGGAAAAATATGACCAGAGAGATGCTCACAGTACATAAATCCGCTAGGTAAAAACGCTTAGGAAAAAAAAATCATTGGCCTGGAGCTACAACAAACATGCTTTGCAAAAGAGCACGGCAAAAATATCCCTCTGCCCTCTAACCCAAGTCAGAAATGGTTTGTGTACGCTTAAGGGTTAGGCAGATGTTAGGGGTCACTGAAGAAGCTGTGTGAAAAACTGCACCACCAGCACTGGCTTCTGAATTTACAGAAATGAGTGCGACGCTTAGCTCCCAGCCCAGCAGCTCTGTGCCAGCGAGAAATGAAAAAGTACCTGGGCTACTTCACTCTTTCCCACATTAGATGGCAGATGTGAAACTCCTGAGACACATGCAGAAATTTATCAGCTTTAAGACAGGTAAGAACAGCCCTCTGAGTCAGTGACCATCGCCCTCATGTTGGGTTTCACCACGTGTGAGCATATAGGCAATGACATGATGTCCTGGGGAAGGAGAGGATGCCCAGTGGGAGCTGATGGTTATGGGGAGAAACACTTTAAAAAACTCACAAAACCAGAAAGAAAGAGCCAACAGTGCAGGTATTGCTAGAACTATAGATAACTGGGAATGATTTCACATAGTATTAAGCTCTGTTAATCAAGATGTCTCCCAGTAAATAGCATTACTGAAATGAACATTTGGCTCCATCCCAAGGACAGACATGCCTCGGACTTCTCTCCCCTTTGGTATGTATCGACCAGAAAGTATTAGAGGGAGAGTTAGCAGTGACCCATATATCTAAACCACCAGCATTTTCTGTTAGGGAAAAAATATCTGATTGTCCTCTCTAACCAGCTTTAAAGCCTCTATAGTTCATTGTGAGCCTTGAAAACACAGCAGGAAACAATGTCCTGGGGCTGGAGAGATGCCTTCTGCATGCCCATGGTGCTCTCCTTGGGTTTTGCAGAGACAAGAACTCCTGAATGGCTAAGATCCCTTAATTGCTCATGGTCCTCAAGGTAGAAAACCAAATTAATAACGGTGCCCATCCCTCCACGGCCAAGCTGGTCCCAGTCCAGTGCTCACATGACGCCAGGAGCAAACAGGACGTGCCATGGGGAGGAGAAGGAGGTGGAAGAAAAAGAGGGGAGGTCAAACCCAACCATGCCCTCATGTGGGATTTTCCCCAGCACTCTTCACCTGTGATTTCCTACTCCTCTGCCAGACACCTGAGAAGGGAAGCGAGACATAAGCTGCGCTCCTCCAACTACCCCTCCATTGACTACATATTTTCCATGGCCTATTTCCCTTTTTTATTTTTTCCTACCAGGTGTCTCACTCAATATATCCTGATCAATGCAAAAAAGGGCAAAATTCATGCCTTGCAGCACTAGAAATGCTGCAATTGGTGTTAAAACTGATGCTCTTTCAGCATAGATTTTTGTTGCTGCGCACATGAGGAGCTACTGGCTGCCAGCATGTGTGTATGTGAAGTAACACCACCTCCAGAGCTCGCTTCCCACCAGAATTTGAGCTTAAAATGGCTCAAAGTTTCTCCTATCTATATGTGCCTCATGGTCAGCTGAAATGTTCTTATTAGGCAGGTCCCCAACCTTATCCTGGCAGCCAAAAGGAAATGCGGAGTAGGGCATAAGAGGCTGTTGAAACCACATGTCATGTTTGGGTTTGCTGTGTCATAATGATTTTATTCTGGTTGGGATAAGGCTTTCTGCAGCTGTTTTCCTATGGAGCTGGTGGCAAAGGGCAAGGACTCGGCTGATACTGAGCAAAAAGGAACAGCAGCAAGAGGAGGGGATGTCCCAACAGAGAGAACATCTCTGTTAAAAATACATTATTTGCGTTGTTTTAAATGTGCAAACTTCAGAGGCATTGCCTGTGGTTAAGAGGTAAAAGAAGGGATGTGGAATGAGGCTTCAGACCTCAAGCCTTCAAGTGTTTTCCCTTTCTTTCGGCCTTCTGTATTTTCCCTTTTCTAAAAGTGGTGTTAATAACAGCACCCCTGAGGGAAAGGTGGGTGTCCTGGGTGCTCCTGGGTGCTCCAGATCCTCTCTGTGGGACTCCCACCTGGACCTCATCCTCTAATTAATGTGTCAAAATGTACAACAGTTATCCCAAAGGATGTGCAGCCTCCTGCACCAGGTACCTGCCCAAAGCCCCCAGCTCATTGCTTTGGGATAGGAACATCCTTTGGGGGGCATTGAGTGGGCTCAGGTTTCAGCCAGTGCCTACCTCAGGGTCAAAAGAGAACAGAATGTTTAGCAAAAAAGACCTGACTTTAAATTAAAAGTTATTCCCTCTTTCAATACAATACTGAGGCACAACCCGTGTTAGGATTGGATTTCATGGGAGAAAGTTAAACTTTCAAGGTTAATAATGTTTCTGAACAAAGTATCTATCAGATTTTTTGGAGGCCTTTCTGCTGACTTACGTCTTGCACCCGTGAGTTTCGATGGGAACCGGAGACCTTGTGTTTGCAAACCTGTGCAATTTTGGGCACTAGAATAACCATTATATCAACACCAGGAACAAAGAAAGCTCAGGGACTGTGTGAAACTCCTCTCACAACAACCCAAAAAATAAAGAGGCAGCCCATTTGGCACCGAGCTCCCTGAGGAAACTGCGTGAACCCGAGGTGAAAGGCCTTTTCTTCTATTCCCAGGCTGCTAAACCATCTAGCTCTCCTCATTCATTACCCCGAGTTAAGCTTTGCAAGCTTACAGTAAACCTGGGAAAGCTCAGGTTTTGTACAGAGGAATTTCACATTAAGGATTCGTTTCCCCCGCCTCCAGCCTTTTTCCCCTGAATCTTCAAACAGAACACCTGATATAAACCTAAAATCCTAATCTAGCCTGAAGTGCATTAATAGGAGCTTTGATTTTTCTGTTTAAAAAAGAAGAGAATTAGCTCCATAATCCTACTAGTTATACTTCTAACAATATTATTTTAAGACAATTAATTCATATTTAAAAATAATGAAATTACTAGCACAAGACACTAAACTTCTTTTAGTATATTAAATTGGGCAGATTGCTTCTCTCCTTCTAATTATGAATGTAGCAGTTACAAAAGAAACTGTCATTTTGATAGAGTAAAAGACAATCTGTCTGCCAAAAGTGTCCAACCATAATTCTAAAAAAAAAGTCATCTGCATCAAGAACATGCTACTTTGTTTGATGTACTGTCTTATTGGAAACCTAATTTGCTTTCAACCTCTGAGACAACACATAACATAAGTTTGTGTGACTAATTTTCTTGGAAATATGAGTAATTAGAATAAGGGACCATTTCCATCGCAGGAATGGGTAGCTTGCAAAATCCGAAATAAAACCACTTTTAAGTCGCTTTCTTTTCCCTCTCAGCCACGTATCCCTGAAGGGAGAGGGATGGCTTTGCACAGAGGAACGTAAGCTCACATGTAAATCGCGCACTGCCGCAAAGTACGGAGAGGTTTATTACCTGAGGTGAGCACTCCCAGAGCTCCTGGAGAATAAAAGCATTAGCCGTATGTTCTAACCGAGTCATAAAAATCAATAAACAGGAACCCCCCACCTGTGCTATGGCCCCAGTGTTAAGTTTTATAAACGTAGTAATAGTGCATATCAATTTTCACCACCCTTCCTACGCTAGCTATTACAAGGCGTACAACCACCGGAGGGACTGCGAGAGCAGTGCCATTCATCCCACGGAGTTGTCCAGATGCCAGCTCCATTGCATCATTGTCAATTTTATTCTATCTACAACTGGACAAGGCTGCAGCCCCGGCTCCTATCCACCCACTCAACCCCCGTAACAATTGCAAACTCTGTTCGGCTGGTTAAAGAGTTTACAAGCCAGCTGAAAGAAAACAGAACAGTTGCATATTAATGCACCCAACCCCTGAAAGATCACATAATGGAGCGGGAGAAATGTGTAATTGCAACCAATATGGGATCTTGTCCAGCTGCCGCAGCCTGTGGATCAGTGACCGGGTTTTTAAATAAATTAATGATAAGCATCCATATGCAGCTGCGCCAGGTTTCGGCTGCAACTGGTTGTGTTGCTGGAGGCTCCTCAGTTGCCCAGAGGTATGGGAAGCATGGGTCATGAAAGCTACTGGATGCTAAAAAATCAAGCAGCCCTACAGATGTGGTAGCTCTGCCAGGTTGCAAAAATAACCACTAAATCACGCTTATCTTGTAATTAAAAAGAATGCCCCTGATAAGGCAGGGAGGAGTATGAGAATAAACCTTTGCCACGTACTTTCCACTATTCATTAATCTATGGAAATAAGGGTGGCAGGTTTATTTAAGTATCAAGGAGGCCAGGAAAGTTGGTTGCTTCTTGTTTTCAAACCAGGACCCAAAAAGAAAAAAAAAAAAAAGCCAACACAAAAAAAAACTTTGAGGAATATTTCATTCTACAGGCTTCCCTTAAAAGTGTCAGGCTTTCTAATTACAGCCCCAAAATGACCACTGAAGCCTTTAGCAAGTAATGAGAAGCACTTGAGGATGAAGGCTTTGATTCTGAAATAAGTCTGACCTAAGAGTAGTCTCCCTTTATGAAGATGTGGTAGCTTCAGTTTTAATAGGCACGAAGGAAAGAAAAAATAGGGGAAGAAAAAAAAAAAACCCAGCACTTGACGATGACCCTTTCTCCCCTCCCCAACAAAAAGACAAGGAGTTTTATCTGCCTGAGGTTGCCTCTGATAGTGCTTATGGTCCGGAAGTACCACTCATGGGCACTTAAAGCAGCATCACACAGAAGCATAAAAATAGAATAAAGTTGTACAGCAAATGAGAAATTATGATATATCTCAAGTGTTATGACACGAAACAAGCAAAACAAACACTCCCAACATTCCCTGAAACTGATAAAAATCTATCTGAAATTAGTAGTGCCATCAAGGTGCTGCTTAGGATGAAGAAGTGCCTTTAAAAGCCCTCTGCAGTGAGAGTCAGACAGCTTTGTGGTGAAGTTAACCATTTTAGGCAATGGGAAGAAAGTAAGACCATTGTAGTTGTGAACAGCTGGCATACAATAGATAATTTAAGGGAAAGTGACCCTCATGTATAATTTTTAACTGAAGAACTGTCAGGCCCCATTAGTTCCAATAGGGCCTGGTAGCACCGAGGTAGGTTTATAGGGGCTTTGTATGAGAAGAGTTTCCAACTGAGAAGCAAAAATAATTTTAAGGGAACTTTTGTGGATTCAGAATTAGTTCCTTTTTTTTTTTTTTTAGCTGCTGTTTGAGACAATGACATATCTGCTTTTCTTTCAGAAGAGAACCCAGAAAACAGTAAAAGTGTATTTTGGAGCCAGTTTAACCAATTACTGCTGTTTGAAACAGCAGCATCTCTGCTTTTCTTTTCAGAAGAGAACCCAGAAAATGGTAAAAACATATTTTGGAGCCAGTTTAGCTGTGTTCTGAGCCACATGTGCTGATAATGCTGAGGAATTCTGAGAGACACCCATTAAACATGGAAACTGTGCTGTTAAATCTACGTCACTGCCTTGGCCAGTGAATAAAAAAGGCAAGTAAAAGAGCAAGGAAAGAAAGCAGGACTCCTTAAATAAGTGCAAATAATGAAGGGTAGAACCTGAGTAGAACATAAAAAGTGAGCAAGTTAGGTAAAATAAAGCTCCGGCACCATTTCTGCAAACGTATTTTAGAGGCCAGTCCAACATTATAAACAATTGCTATAAAACCTGAAAGGTCCAGGTGTCGCTAAGTCATGTTTACTTTATGGCTTTCACTTTGCTATTTGGCAGGACTTCTAAGGCCCTACTGAGTGATGTTGCCCTTAACTTAAAGCGCTATAACTTTCTTGCCCAAACTTAAAAGAGATACTGTAAAATTATTTAGCAACTTCTTGGGCCATAAACCCAGAGTCTTCTCCTGAGTGTCAGTCAGCCCCACTTTAGAAGCTGTGGTTTGATGGTGGGTGTGTGGTGGGTCTTGGGGATGTCCATGGGAACTGGGGTAAAGAGGGGGAAGACTGAGCACGTTCCTCTCCTCCTTCAAAGGGCTCACACTCCTGGCAACCTTGCGCCTCCTGGATGCTTGAGGGGATGGGGAAAATGGGGGGAAAAGCAGTAAATACAGACAAAGGTTTGCACTTTTCTCCACTTCTTGTAGAGTTCTCCTTCCTTGGGGAAAGTGGTATGGCAGGAAGGTGGTGGGTTTGGGGGAAGTTATCTCCCTGCACTGTTGGGGTCCCACCATGCTTTCCGTAGGAGCCAAGGGTGGCTGGGGGACACAAAACCACAATGCTGTCATGGCTGAGGTCAATATTGGGTTTAAAGTAAACAAGATTAACTAATTATGGCCTTAATGAGTTGACTTAAGGCCTATATACATTAAAAAAAAAGATAAAAAATACAAACTGTCGTTTAAAGAAATGATAAAAGAACCATCCTTTTAAACTCAACTCAAATAATATGACAATAAAGCCAGGAGTTATAGGTACTGCAGATTGTCCTTTACTAGACACTCTATTACGTGTAGTCATTAGGCCAGCTATAAAAAGAAGGTTTAAATACTAATGTATTTTTTAATTTGTTTTATACCCTAAACAAGCAATCAATGTACATTAATAAACATAATTGTTTTTTTGGCATTTGTCCATTCATTTGGTCTACCTTGTCAACTCCGGCAAACACATCAGCAAAATTCAGTAACCACAATACACAAGAAGTAAACACCAATGAGGCCATCTGAAACATGCAGAATGTATTGAATTACTTTTCTGCTCCACTATTGACAGGCAGAAACCCCCAAAGTTGACCATAACTGTCCTCCTGTCCGTCTTAAACAATGACTTTGACAGGTTTTTGTCCACAAATACAGCTTTGGAGTGCTGTTGCAAAGAACCTTTAACGAGGTGGTAAATATGTTTACCTTTGATAAGGTGAGCTGCCTGATAAGATAAGGTGGATGGCCACTTTTCAAAAGCAAACATGCACAGAGCTCAGAGCTTTCACCCAGGAGCTGCGCTGGATTTGATCAGCATAAGGAAACGTCTACTCGCTCTGGAATAGCTTCCTGAAATCAATTTGTTCCTTTTCAGTTTTAATTATAAAATACCACTCGCTAGAGAGAGATTTATTCACTCAAGAGGGTGCAACGTTGGAGATGGATGTGCAAAAGGTGCTCATGTCTGTAGTCTCAGCAATTAGGGTGCAATTCTTGGTTTAACTAGGACACTGTGGGTATCTACCTCCTGGTGTATCACCTCCAAGCAATCCCATTCAAGAGACACCCTGAAAATGGAAAAGATCGGGAAATACCTCAGAGGAGGAGACCCTCGTTGGTCTGGTGTGATTATCCTAAGTGCTAGTGACCAGAGAAATGCATACCAACAAAAAGCTCCACTGGGGGCAAAATCTGTGTGGAGACCCTATAATGCTTCCTGACATCTCCACCAGGTCCTCTCCGTAGGTGACCCCACCATGACAATCCTGGCTGGCCCCTTGTTCGTAGGCGAGGAGAGGGGAGATAACGTGGGCAGTGTCTGCGCCACAGAAATCGCTTAAAATGTCACTTGTCGGGGGAGAGGAAAACAAAACTGTTGCAAGAGCAACAGAAGCTGCGAAGTCCAAAATGGGAGCTCCACTAAAGCCTTTAACGCACTAGAAAATTTATGAAAACATGAATAAAAGGTAACTTATTCAGTGTCAGCCTTACATATTTATAGTTTAAAAATTAGTCAAAGTTTATGTCCCGAGGTTGCACCTACAGGAAGCCAGATGTGTGCCTTCTGCATGTGACCTAAGACAGGCCTGAAGCAACAACTAGATAATTTCTCGCTCATACTCCACACCGTCGATCGCGGCGGCTTTCTGAGGTGAGAGAATCTGACAGCACTAACTCTCCAGGGCAGAACTTTCCAGTCAAGTGGATCAACGGACTGAAAATCTCTTATGAATAGTCATTAGGCCTTCATTACAAACCCCTCACAACCCAGTTCTCTTTTCGCAACCAAATGCCTTTTGTCATCTTCACAAGGTGCATCATTTAATTACCAATTGATTTCTTTATATATGACAACATGTCAGATAGCAAAATACAGTGTATCTCCCTTAGGGGGAGAAGTCTGTTAACTATCAGCGTGCCAGATTACTGAATTTAGCTGGAAGACAGCTATTCCCTCCACTGCGCCTTTATTTTAACTCGCTCTCCAGTTTTCCAGAGGAGCAACGTGGGGAAGAGGTAAAGGCGAGGAGCAGCACAAGGAGGGATTATTTCCCCCCCCCATTCTGTGAAGAAATTAAAGCTGACTTCCAGCGTTTCTCACTCTGTTTTTAGGCAGGGGCACCCCATGCACACACACATGTACGTTGGCATTGGCGGCTGTGTGCACACACAGAGCCGGGCTCAAACACGTCAAACAATTGTTCTCATTATCCCAGGAATTTACCCAGCTTCTGACTTTGCTAGCACGCTGAATCTTCCCCTTCACAACTGCAGCCTGATAATCAAGCCAGTACTGTATTAATAAGCTGAATAATAAGGGAATTTCAGAAATGTACAGGACTATTATACCATAACAATAAAACCTCAAACTGAGTAAACCAGAGCGGCGCTGAAGGTAGGCGTCGGGAAAGAATGAAACCAGTGTTGCAGTAATGCACTCCATTGTATGGCAGTGTAAATGCCTGCTTCTTTCATACACAGAAGCTACATTACACGAGTCCGAAATGTTCTCAGAGCATCACTGTGCCTGGTTGTGATAGAACCTGGCACCAGCAAGCACTGAAAGCTGACATTATACTGTAGGATGTGCTGCAGGTGTGCAGGCCTGCGAACGTGCTCTAATTACATATTTTCCTGCAGAGCAACAATTAAGGTCGCCAAAATAATTGCCAGTTTCTTAATCCCTCTCTAACAAGACTGACATAAGGAATGGTTTATTTTTCTCTGGTTATTTTGAAAGTGTTCTCGAGATTTTGGGGTGGTTTTTTTCTAGTGCTCTGCATAAAACTAATTCTTACATTCAAATGTGTGATTACAGCCATTGTTGCTGCTGGGACGGGTTTTTTTAAGGCCAAACCTTTTCTGAATTCTAGAGTACAACTAAAATAATGAAGAAATGCTGATTGTATAACCTGGCGTGCTGTTTCAACATTTTCCCTGCAAGAAAGTACTTATTTTCCCTTTCTGCATGCATTTGTTCTCTGTTTTGGGGCTCTTTTTCAATACTACAAGCTCCAGGTCAGTGCTCAGAGCCCTCCACTGTGGCATTAGGACTGCACTATTCCAGTCAGGCAGCCAGAAAACTACAGAGTCCCGACTGTGTTCAGGGTTCAATAAAGAATCACCTTTATTTTCATTTCAACTGGCCTTATCTACTGTGGGAGACATTACAGAGGCTTCTTTCTCAGAGGCGTCAAGCACTTGACTTCAAACAATTGAAACAATTGTAGTACATGAGACAGAAAGGAGATGTCTGGTGCATCTATTTGCAAAGCTGAGGCATTTAACAGCAACCATTATACATTGTAGTTATATATAGCCCTCTTGTAGGCCTTGGGAATAGTGGCCAGCATGAGTCAAAGCCAGAGCTGGGATCAACAGCCGCAAGTCAACTGATTTTCATTGGGAAGCACCGAATGATACGAGCCAGGAGCCCTCTGTCCCTTCCCTCTGACTCTTACAGAAGTGGAAACTGCTGGATAAAGCTGTGGTCTCAGCCTGCACGCAGAGACCTTCCTCTCACAAGGTCTCAGAGCTTTAGGCTCAGGTCAAGCCTTATTGAAGAGGTACCTTGGGACACCAAACCTTCGAGGTGAATTCTGCAGAACCTGGGTCAGACCCACCCAGTGTTTCTGAATAAAGCCTCTGGAAGGTATTTCATGTAGAAAAGCAAGGACATTTGCATTCAGTCATGCTAAGACAAACCTCCACCTCTGGGTTAAGCCAAAGGTTAATAGTCTGCTCTTAATTATATTTTTAAATAGTAGAACTTCTTTCCAACATTCTGACAGAGCCTGCTGTCCCTGCTCTACCTATGAGCAGAACCTACTGATGTCAGAATGAGTATTGCTTATGTCAGGATTAAATTTATCTGAGCAACCCCAAAGATCAAACAAAAAATGCCACACAGCCCCAGTCAAAGGATGTCCAGAGGTATGCCAGGGAGATTGGCTTGACATGCAAAATCACATTCAAACATCTAAGAATATTAGCATTAATGAGCCAGGCAAGACACCCTTTGATAATTGTTGGCAATCTGAAAACTTCGCTCTGAGGATATTAAAAGTAAACTGTTATCATCTGATTGCCAGTTTTAATCCCACTGATAGAAGCTGCCACAACCTGTCAGCATTAAATATATAACAAGGGGGTTATGAATATAAATTCCTGCTGGGGAGCGTAGGTAGATGTCCACCTTTGCAAAGGGCATTACACGTTCACAGACTGCAGAAGTGATACTAATATCACAGACTCCTACTAAGTTACTTGTTTTACTGCTAACTCCACTACTCACTTTCTAAATTTGTCCCTCTTTCCTACACTTCTCTTGAAGTCTTCCTTCAACAAAGATGAGCTAATCAGTTGCTTAGACACCCGTCCTCATAAAGCTGTTCGTGTCTTTTTATGCTTCACCTGCAAAAGCCACAACTGTGGTACCATGATACAGGAAAATGCATTTTCCCTCACTGTACTTATTACTTTGCAATGGTCATTGATTCATTCTGCAAGTGAGTAAACAAAGGAAATTTAAACTTTAATGGATATTAAATTATTTGCAAATGAATCGTTTGCTTTTCTCAAAAGGGACAAATGCATTTTGTTCACTTGAAACGTACTTAGAGAAGCTGCATGGGAACAATAAAACTCAAAGCTCTGGGTCATCTACAACGAGGCTAAAATTTTCAGACCTGGTCATTTCATTGATACTGTGTACAGAAACACATGTTGTGGTTCTCAAAAGAGTATAACTTCACTTGTAGGCACTGAATCTTCAGTCTCCAGCCTGTTTGCCATGCTGGGTGATGCTGCTGTAGGCACCTGATTGGGTTTCCAGGTTGGAAAACAGTGATCTTAATGGGTCCATAGCCTGCAGACACTGGGAAAGGTCACAGCAGAAGGCAGATCAGAGCCAAAGCATGACTGTAAGACAGGGCCAAGTCTCATTGGTTTTATTCACGTGAGAATTGCAGTGATTTCAGCAAGGAGGGCATGGCCCTGTTTACATGAAAACGCTTTGAAGGGAAATATTTTAGGTTTTGATCAGAACCTCATTTACATTCTTACAAAGAAACTGCGAAGAGTTATAAATGAGCTGTAGAGTGTATTATAAAACACATTTTAAAAGTAACACATGCTCAGAGATGGATAACATTAAAATAAAAGTAGGTGCAATATCCAAGATGAACATTTCTCATGAGCAGGCATCACGCGAGAAAGCATTCCACAGGCATAACTTTGCAGATAATCAAAGCCAAGTATTAATACATTTTTATCAGTCCACCTTCAAAACAATATTTCAGTAGATTTCCTTTCACACAGTGATATTTGTAATAAATGTTCTGCCTTTGTTTTAAAGTCAGTCCGTAGAAAGATGACATCAGCTTAGCAAACAATAAAGTGCCTGTAATATTGTCTCCAGAGGGCTGTTACATTTACTTTGTAGCAGTAAAATTCAATTTTCAAAAAACACTACATGAATGATGTTAGGTTATTAACCCTATCACCACCGTAAAACATCATCATTGTGTGCAGAATGTAGGTCACTATCTAGGAGCTAGAAGTTGCTTTTTGTTAAATAATCCATTTAAGCTGCTTTTCTTTCCTATAGCTTGGGTTGTGTCCCTTCCCTTTGAAAAAAACAAACCAAAAACCAGTCTCATTTTTAATCTCAAGGCTCTGAGCAAGAGTCCTTATTACACATCTCATTTTAAGGTGTTCTTCCTTTGTTACTTTCAGATTTGGCCGCACACTTTTGAAGAGCGACTCTCTGTGAATTCTTGTTATTCAGAGCTACTCTCAAAGAGAGAGAGAGAGGGGAGGGAAAAAAAGTGTATCAGATCAGCCTACGCCTGTGGTGACTCTCACAAGTTTCAGTTCAAGGAAAGAGAAGAAATTCAGCAGCTACAAATTCTGACTCATTTTGAAATTTCAGCGCGATTGAGAAGCCACCGTCCTGATTTGGGGAGCGAGCGCTCAGCCCCTGCTCATGCTCAGAGCTGAACCTGGCTTTCCTTAGCAAGCTCCAGGGCAAAGAAAGATCAGCGAGCAAACTGTCTGCAAGCCAACCCGTCACATGGCTCCCTATAAAGAGGATTTGCATACCTGACACAGCTATGGAAATATTCCCCGTCCGGGAAGGGGCGAGAGAGGAGGACTAATAGCGCCCCGCCATCAGGATGCAAGGGGTTAACTAGTTAAACTTCTACAACCCCCCACAGTAACTTTCCAAAAGCTGACAATAAGTAAAAGAAGTGCTGGTTATCCATTTTTTAAAGGGATGGGATTGGTTTTAGAAGAAAGGGAAAGAGGATCAAACACCTCAGAGCAACAAAAGGTTGTGTCAGAGGGCCCTCAATCACAAACCTCCTTCAACAAGAGATATTCCAACCTTCCAGAGCAGTTACCCAGGCAGCACGGCTAAAAAGTTCCCTGACATGAAAAGAACAAAAACAGAAGGGACAGAGGTAGTTATTGTTATGCACACTCCTCTTTTTTTTTTTTTTTTTTTTTTTCTGGGGCTTTTTTTCTCCCCCACAAAACTTTTTGCATAAGCTGTTCGGGGGAGAAGTAATAGTGCTGCTTATTGAAAAGAAATCCCCCCTCTTTGCATCTCCTACCTCCTAGGTTGGGAGGTATGGCCCAGCAGATTCTAAGCCAGGAACACCTGATGAATGGGGAAGGTCAGCTCCATGAATGCTTCAAAAGAGGCATCCAAAATTAATAAACATAATTATAATGTCTCCTGGTTTTCATCGCCCCTTGAACACATATTTGAGGTTTTTTTTCCTTCTTCCAGACAAGCGAAGTTGTGTGCACACAAAGAATGTAAATTATTTGCATTTGCAGTGTCAGGTCTTGGAGGTATCTTAACAGCATGTAAGAATTTTCCACTTAAATGTAAATTATTAACAAGTCAGAGTTTTCATTTGTTTCATCTCCTGATGTGCAATCTAAATAAATAAATGGCACACTTTACAGTGTTCACCACCCACCTCTCTGCTCTTTCATAAACATACTTTATATATGCTACCTTTGCTTGAAGAGGATGGTGGATCATTCTCTCTTTCATCATTTATCTTTGTCTCAGTGCTTCTGAGGGGTTGAGGTTGTTGGTTTTTTTTGCTAAAACAAATTTACCTCTAGTACTTCATCAAGTTTTCCTGTGTAATATCGCTAAGTAAACAACACAGTGGTTTATTCATAAAATATTCATATTTCAAAATGTTCCTTCCCAACCACCCCTCCTGGGTTTACCTATGTTTACAAATATGTAAGCCTTGTTAATATGCCTTGTCTGGGGAATGGTGAGTAGTGACCCTCCTTGAGGCACAGCTCTTGCTGAAGAAGTGTATTATTTCAGCTGGGAGAACAGCAAAGCTCCGGGATGAGACTGATTGATTAAGACCAGATGGATGGCCACACATAGGTGTGACAAAAATAGAAACACATTGCAAACATTCCTGGCATTGTCCTCCTGTGGTCTGGGAGGTGGATGGACCCGGTGGTACCTTATCTACCTCCTGATGGGCTCCAGAATTGAAGAATGTTAATGAAAGCTAACTCTGCCTTGCCTGCCTTACAGTGACACTTATTACAATGAATCAAGCTTAAAAATGCGTCTTGTAAATAAACTCTGGGTTCCCCCCCCAGCCCTGATCGAAAAATGACAGCTGGCATGCCACTGGAAAGAAGCATTCACACACGTTTCCCTGAAAGTAATTCGAAGTAAGGAGCTCAGAAAGAAAGAAAGAGAGGGAAAGAGAAAGAAAACAAACAGAGCATACCCACATCCTCTCCTTAAAATTAAACTTTCAGAAACCACATAAAGGAGTAAGTGCAAAATGAATGACCTCTGGTTTGGAGAAGAATGTTTCATTGAAACCCTCTCAGCTTTTATGTTTATTGGCCATAAACTGACCAACCCTCTCCGCAAGGCTGTGGTTGTTCTTCACAGCAATGCCAAACCAAGGGCCTGAATCCCACTCACCTCACTGAAGTGAGGGGTCTCAAGAAAAAGGGGGAGGTAACAAGCAGGATTTATCCCAGTGTGGCCATGCACTCCTCTGATGCTGTCCCTGCCTGACCATACCCACCCTTTACCTTTCACCACAGCACAGGATGTATTTGTCACACCAAGAAAAATGCCGTTTACTAAACCTTCCCATTCACGTGGACAGAGCCAGGAGCTGTGGGAAGGAGATGGGAAGCAATGCAACACCAGGCTCTCAGGGCCACCTCGCTTCTGTCCCTCCACCTAGGGCACACCACAAATGAGTTGTGTGGCAAGCTCCAGCCATCAGCCCCGACACCAAGACACGTTTAAAGTCACAGGAGCATCCCAAACCTCTGCCTGGCACAACCCCTTTTCCATGGCACAGCGTGGAGCCTCCTGACAGCCATGGAGGGAGAAGGGAGAAACCAGACCCTCAGGTTTTCTGTCCCTCTCCCTAAACCTCCATCTCAGCCCCAGCGTGAGCTTTTCCCTCCCCTCTCACTGCATCGGCCTGAACCGATTACCTACTTGTTATAAATCTTCTCAGGTTTCACAGGCGCACATTTGCCGGTAGGTTCCCAACCCACATCTCGGGACGTCGGGGCTCACAGAGACACATTCTCACACATGCAAAAGCCCTATGATGGATCAGGGGCTCCTCCATTCACCCCTCCACTTTAAGCAAAACCGTTCCTAATATACCTTTTCATACGTGAAGCATAATGAATGTACCTTTTCTTATGCATGTACAATACTGTACTTTCACCCACTGGCAAAGAAGTTCGCTAAATTACTAAGAGCGTTTAAAGAGGTGGCATTCATTGTAATATACAAAGGAATTTAAAGCACATTTACAAATGAATCGGCAGGCACGCCAACAGGAAAAACAAGTTTAAATGTAAAATTCAAAAAAACTCCCAAAAATATAGATTTGAGGATTGCTTGAAATTATTATTATGATATGAAAATGTTTGTCCATTCTGCAGGCTGAAAACTACTTAATTTCTCTTCATCTGCAATTCAGGTGATGGTGATTTTAAAGAAATATTCTTTTCCTTGGTTTCCTTCCCCCCTCCCCAGCTGAGTAATAAAACATAGACTGATTTAAATAAGAATCATTATGCTCAGAAGGCCTCCTCTGGCTGGAAGACTTTTGTTCCACATTTCCCATAATCTCACTCCCACATGGCTGCCATAAGGTTGATGCTGAAATCAAACTCTACTATAGAATTTGCTTTTAGACACAGCAAAAATATGTATATCAGTTTGGGGAACGGAGTCCTATAATTTAGGTAATGGGAGAAATATACGTGGGATAGAAACCTCTTGACTTTTCTGCTCCCTTCTCTGTGTTTTCCCCTCATCCAGGTTGCTATTAGCATATGAAAAATGCTTTTAATTTCATCCATTTCTGGCCATATCTGTCACACACACAAGCGAGATAGCAGTTAGGTTTCAACTTATCTCTTCTTTACCACCTCAGCAGCAGGTTTAAAATAGATCACGCTCTTCTCGTAATTTGCAGCCAAGGTGTGTGTAACTCCCTTCCTGAGCAAAACCTGATAAAAGAGGAGCAAGCCACCCCATGGGAGGTGGTTTGCTCCCAACTCAAACCCCAGAAGTCTCTACCGCAGCATCTCACAGCTCTGGTTTCATTTGACAAGTACGAGTCAGGGCACTTCTCACCCATACCTCGGGTCACAACGTGGCGAGGCTGGGAGTTATGGCCCTGTTTTTGAGCATTTTCTATGTGCTGTTTATCTGTTTCCTTAAAACTCCCACTTCCACCCCTGCCCTACGGACGGAGCGCACGCGGCACCGCGGCTCCCACGCGCCCCTTTTCCAAGACAAGGCCACTTTGTTTTTACACCCAGAGACACCTCCCCGCCAAGCCCTATCCCCAAATTCTTGGCAGGCGCACGTGACACGAGGCGATCCATGGCAGAGCCCAGGGAAAGCT
Organism: Melospiza melodia melodia; assembly: GCF_035770615.1. Classification (NCBI taxonomy): domain Eukaryota; kingdom Metazoa; phylum Chordata; class Aves; order Passeriformes; family Passerellidae; genus Melospiza; species Melospiza melodia. Next base: position 3,507,916 of record NC_086201.1, on the reverse strand, counting down.
CTCAGCAATATGCAATCCATTTTCACACATGCTATGGATCTCATGGCATCACTCATACGGTCACTGCACACACAGAGTGTTTAAAGCCCATTTCTGCTACTTTTTAAGTAAATTAAAAACTCCCATTGCCTCCCAGGCAATTAGGCTGAGGCCCTAGGACTGGCTTGAAGCGGTGAGGCACTGAGAGTTTGTGTTTAGTGGTATCTGGCCTGGGAATACTTGTGGCTTGGTAAAATTTTGAACACGCACTCTCCAACTTGGCTTTCTGGGACATGTTGGGGAAATGGCTATTTTTGCATGAATGTTAAAAAAAAAAAAGGCATGAAATTATGCTCCGTTTTAATGGAAGGGTGGTTTTGCTTGACAAAACATATGTCTCTTATTAACAGTATTAATAGAAATAGGCCTGCTTTCAAACTTGCAATGAAACGTGACAAAACCCAGGGCTGGGTTCTCAGCTGAGCTTTAGGCACCTTTGCAACCCAGTGCAGGCCCCCCTAACAAAACCCACCTCTTGTGAAAAAGCCCATCTCTCTGGGCGTCCCACTGAATACCTGCAAGGCCAAGAGCTACACCAGCAGATCATTTTTCAGGATGCTTTCTCCAGCTGGGAAATTCAGGAGATCCTCTTTGCATCACACAGCAGCCAGAATAGCTATGCATGACCTGCCTATATAGTTTTGGGTTTTTTTTTTTTTGGATCAGCCCAAAGGAGCCATGGCAATGGCTTTTCCCAGTGGTGCCCACTCATCTACAGTGGTTAGTAATAGCCAGGCAGCTCCAACTTTCTGGCTGGCATCAGCAGGTCCCATGGGTGTGACATTCTGCAGGACAAAACTCTGGAAGAGTCCAGACCAGCTCAGAGAAGAACAGCCCCCCTTGCTAGAAGGAAGGGCACCTTGCTCTAATCAGGCAGATTAGGCTGATGAGCAAAGCACCTGAAACAACTTTTCCTCCCCACCTCGCCTGAAGAGGAAAGAGCTCTACTAAGTAAATAAACCAGCACAGTCCTTTCTCATTTTGACCATTTCTCACCATTTTGCTCAACTGCCAGGGAGGCAGAAGCCTTAACCCTGACAACACTTAAGTGAAAACTCCCTGGTTGGCTTTTTTTTACTTGCCTGACTTCTTTATTAAAGGCTTTCTGGCTGTGAGTGGGTATCAGAGGTGCAGTATTTCACAGATCTGTGGGGCACTGCCTCATTTTGCGCTGTATCAAGATATTACAAGTTCCTCTTATTATAGAAAGCATGAAGAAAGATGACCGACTCCAACTAAACCGATAGTCTCTGAGTATATTTATTTTATGATGATGGCAATGAAGTAGCCTCTTATATATTTTCTATTGTCTTCAATAAAGACACGCTTTAATCACAAACTGACATATGAAACCTGCCTATTGGCCTATTGATATTTCTTTTGCACTGAGCAAGAAGCCAATAACCTATTTTAAATATAACTTTTAAAAACGACATTACCTAAGAAAAAGCTAGCAGCATTCTTGATAAAATATATTGTGGTGGGGCTGAAAAGTGCATGCAAAGCAAGCTGCATTATTAGAATGTTTAAATATTAATTATACCGCTGTGTAGTAAAGATGATCAACTGTGAGTGTCAACTAATTTTCTAAAAGCTGCAATGTTGGATGTCGTCTAAACTTCTATTGTTAAGCTAAAACTAAAAGCCCAGCAAGTTTAGTCTACTGGAGTGTGTTTATTTTTATTGGTTTCTGCATAATTTTTTTTTAACGTAAACCAACTTTAACCCCTTTACTGTAATCTCTGCCAGTGGAACTCCAATAGCACATCATAAAATTCCTATAATTCTTCAAAGCAATGTAGCTGGGAAAGAAAAAAAAAAAAAAAAAAAAAAAAAAACAAAACCCAAAAACTATGGGCACTTTGCAACAAACGCCAACTATGAGATTCAGCCAATTAAATTTAACTCTTGCGAGCTCATTTTGCTGGCAGTATATGAGTAGATGCAGGTTCAGCCTGCCCTCCCACAGCCAATTTTGTCGGGAGCAGCTCCCAGCCAGGCTGCTCGGCGCTGGGCTGGCTGTATTGTGTGAAAAATCCCGCTCAGGTGGTACCTAGAGCTGGTAGGGGAGGGAGGCTGAGCGGACAGATGGGGAGGCAGATGTACAATGCTACATAAAAGTAGCAAGACTTATATTATCTTCTGTGAATGCCTTAAGTGACTGAGCGCAGGCAGCAGGCGGCGAGGGGTGCCGGGGTGGGGAAGGAAGAGTTAACCAAAAAGAAACGACTGTCATTTCTCTCCCTCCTAGCAGCTATTGCTCCCTCAGACTTTCGAGAGGAGCCACAAGACTCGAGTGAGAGAATCACTTTGAGATTCTCCTGCGAAGACAAAGAAATAGTGTGCGCCGGGGCTGGTAGGCTTCCTTCCGTCACTCATGGATGCTCTGCCAGGATTTCCCACCTGAGACAGATTGCGACGCATGTTCGAATCACTCATGCAGGAGAAGCAATACACAAGTTCAGTGTAAAGCCACTTTAAAAGCTCATCGGGTGCATACTTTACTTGTACAAAATACCTTATTCATGATGGAGCAGTGAGGGCCTAGGTAATTACTTGAATCAAGGTGGCCTCAGAAGTGTTTAAATCTACAAGGACACTTAGAGCATGAATAATGCAAAATAATTTGCATCTAAATTTTTTAAGTGTTCTTTATTCAAAAACTAAAATGCAGTTCCGATTAAAGTTTGATGAGTGAAAGCTGAGCACTTCATACCCACTGTGAAACGTCTCCTATTTGTGGAAATTATTTCAGACAGTGGTAAAGGGACAAAAGAGATCAAAAAAAAAAAAAAAAAAGTTGGTGATTAATCTGCATTTCTTTTAAGCCACCCTTATTCCACTATGTCTGGTGAGTAGGAAGTTAATTTCTGAACTTGCTGGTCTGATACCATCTACATTTCACCCCTTTAAAGCAGCCCCATCCAAAGCACAGCCCTAATTATTAACCAAACAAAATAACTATTCTTTTGCCTCCGATGATAGCGCAAAGCAGCTCATGGCTCTGAAATTTGTCCAGTATCTCTTAGTGCAATTAATCTCGCTTCTGTCCCCGTCAACCTCTTTGGAAAAGCCTTACGTGCAAAAATACCCTGGCTGCCTCTCTCTCTGTGCTTATAGGGCAAGGGCTTGCATTTCTTCACTTGGAGCGTGTTGCATCCCTTTCTTTTGAATTTGCCATTGACAGCATAAACTGCCGCGTATATCATCGGTTCAGCACTTTATTATATCGTCTCCAGTCCTATTTTAGAACGTGTTGAGCAACCCCCATAAAAATTGTTAAAGAGGAAGGAGTGAACAAGACAAATGTTGTGTAATGCGCTCGCTGAAAATTATGCCTTTCTCTCTGCCTGGGCTGGAGGCAGAGGAGAAAAAGGGAGAGGGGAAGCATGTCAGAAACAGCCGTTTTCGTGTGCAGACGTCAGTGATCCTCCTGTTAAATGTGCTTAATTCACAATTATGTTTCCAACTCTCGACCCTGCCCATCTCACTGGCGGGAAGGCACCGAGAGAAGAGACATTCAAAGTTGGAGAGTTCTCAGATCCCCGGAGATTTCTACAGGAGAATCTGCATGGATCTGCTCCCCGTTTTTTTCCTGCCCTCCACACCCAACCTCTTGCTGCAGTACGAGAGCCAGACCCTCCCAAAAGCAGCCCTGGGAGCAAGAGGGATGTTTTTTTCCAGCTGCTAAAACCACAGGTCGGGAAATCCGCTGGGATCCAACAGGTTAGGCAGGCAGCAAAGTTTTAAGCGCCGGCTCACTGCGAGCAGCTAAACTTTAAAGGCCCCTTTGCAAAGGAAAATCATTTTCCTTCTGCAGCCCTTATAAAGAATAAAGACTTCCAATTTATTACCGGCTCGAAAGCTGGCTGCCACTTTATTGGACTTTCAGATGAGTGTGCTCGCCACGCTTTCTTAGGGAGAGGATCTGCTATGTTTTTCTTGGATTTGGAACAATGCGAACATTTTTTTAACTCATTGAACAAAGATTTCCCCAGCAACAGACCCCCTGCTCAGCAGGTCACCTATCTTTGCGACAGTTTTTCTTTTCCCACGCTAACCCTAGGGCTCATTTGCATAAGGTCTCTGTTGTGACAATTAGTTTCAGGTGAGCTGATTTCTATGAGGTTTGCCCAAGACGATACACAAGCTCTGGGCCTCCCTGATCCTGGCCCTAATTGCGACTGACTGGCACCAGACACAATCACCCTCTTGATTCAGCAAATTGTCCTGCAAGTAGCTTGTTGTGACCCTGCAATGCACAAATCATATCATGTCAGCCCGGCATAGTAAACAGTGAATAAAGCAAATTCAAAAAAAAAAAAAAAAAAAGAAAAAGGTTTCATAATAGCTCCTCCATCTTCTAGCCCCAGTGGACAAGATGAATACAAATTAAAGCTATATCATATCTGTGTGCTGGTGGAAGAGGTGTCTCTGCCCTGACTAACAACTTTGGTTTGCTGGGGAGTTTTTTGGGAGCTATTTTTAATTTGCTTTGGGAAAAAAAAAAAATCAGATGTTGCTTCATTCTGTCACCTGGGGAGAAATTCCCCAGGTAGAGTAGCAGGGTGACTGTAAATATTTTCTAGCTTGTTGTTGTAGAAATAAGCAATATGTTCCTTCATCATCTCAGAAGGTACATGGTACAGCCACATGCACATTAGTTGGGCTCCCAGACCACTCACTCAAGGAAAATACAAATGCAAAAGGCCACCTGACTTCTGGGAAGTTGGGACAGAACTTTTCCCAAAGCGCCCAGGGAGGAGCAGGGGGTGCAGGGAGACCTCGTCCCACTTCTCCATGGCTGGCAGTCCCTCATTCCACCACAGCACTGCTTTGGGCTCAGTCCTGCCTGTTTTGGAGCAGTGATAACCCTGTGGATTGATTATTGATGTATCAGGCTGGGGAAACACTCAGCCTCCGAGATGGGCAGGGAAAAGGAACGAGTAATAAATCCAAGGGGACAAAGGCAGAGTTAAGGAGGCTGGAGGAACACCTTTAACTGCCACACTGACGATAACGCTTGGTCAGGATGAAGAACTGTCCTTATCTGTGAATAACTCCCTTTTCCTCAGTTTGACTCACAGTTTTCATGTTATTTTTTGGTGTGATGCTCAATTCTTTCCTACCAGAGTAGCTCCGACTGTGACCTCCGCCCCGTGAGTGTGAGTCAGGAGAGATTCCCTCCCCACCTTATATATTGCTTTTTTTTTTTTTTTTAAGTGAAGACTAATTTGCAAAATATTATTCACCATAGAGACAAAAGCTGCTCTCATGCTGAAAGTGGGATATGAAGGGTAAACTCAAATCCAGACAGGTATATTGAGTCCTGACTTCAGAGAGAGACCACAAGGGCGGGATTAGACCCCTCAAATACATTTCATGATGATCATTATGTGAATTAGATTAGGCTATTAGTTTTGGACTACTTTTAGTCTCCTGGGGGAATCTGTATTTACATTTGGGTTGGGTTTTTTTCCCCCCTGATGCAAATTGCTTCCCCAAATAAATAGTTATGTTAAAAATCCTAGTAAAAAAACTGTTTCAAAATCCTTCACTGACCATGGCTGGCAGCCAGTGTGAGAGGTCAGCCTGCCAGCCCCAACAGTTTGCAGCTGCAGTCGAGGTAACTATATAGGCAAAAGTGCATCTGACACAGTGCATTTCTGCTAATCTGCACTCTTATCAACTGATACAGGCAAAAAGTACTAATTGTTTATGTGCTTATACTGATAAAAGTAAGACCGAGAGAAAAATCTTCCCTCAACTGTGAACACCAAGTTTTACCCTGGGAAAAAAAAAAAAAAACAAAACTGCAGGGTGGGAGACCTAATTCTTCTTTACTGGTACAATTACATTGATTTAAAAGTCATTAAATCTTCTGATATTCCTGTGATCTCAGGAGTTGTTTATGACCTGGAGTTCTGTCCCAAGCATGCCTGAATAATGTGAGGGAGGTGGGGGATACCCCCTCCCTGCAGGAAGGGTGGCCACAGTCCCACCCTGGGCTCCCTGTACATTTACAGGACATTTAGGTTGCATTTGGACACACAAACAGGACAGACAGCACTCTTGGAGCAGGACACAGGGGTCAGACTTGGGTTATTCCTTCCAGTGGGGTGCACAATCCTGATGGGACACCCAGACAGTCCTTCCTGCTCAGAAAGGTGCACAAGAAGAAGGACACCCAAAGTCCTGCCTGCCATGAACATCTCCATGGACAGCTACAAAGCTCCCAACACTTTTGTCACCATACAAGCCCTGCCAAGCTTTGGACACAAACCCATTGTGGCCAGCCTGAAGCTCTGCTACCATGTTCAGTCACCAGGTGTTTGCCCACCACTTGCCATGGGGCCAGGGCTTGGCTGAGGATGCACAGCAAGACACCCCCCAGACCTCACCTTCCCCACTTTTAACGTGTGTCCCCTTCCCACGGCATCCTGTGTCCCTGCCAATGCTTTCATCCCTCTCTTGTGACACAAACCATGCTTTTACACCGAAGGCAACACAGCGAGCTGATTTTGCACTTTAACCTTCAGCAACTCTGATTCTAATGCAAGGCAAAACTTTTAGATTTTTAAGTAAATAAACAGTTGATTCTGACAAAAAATGACTATTCCCTGAGGGGACATTTTTGTGAAACTGCGCCAGGTACAAAAAAAAAATGTATATTTTTTGGCTTGGTCATGAAACTGTCAAAACACAACTCTAACATGTTTTGCTGCATATGTAATTTTTTTCCCACAGCTCTTTCCGAGCAATGCTTAATTCTGAATTCTTTCTGCACCCAGCATTTTCAAGGAAATTGATAGATGCACAAGCAATTCAAGCTGAGTTTCTAAGGGAGTGAAATAGAACAGCCAGGAGAAAGGACGAGGAGAAAAGCAAGACAAAGCCAGAGAAACTTTGTTAAACTTTCCAAATAAATTATATTTTTGAGATACAATTCTTCCTCAAGATAGAGCTTTGGTGAGGTTTAAGCAGGGAGAAGGTTATCTGCTGGCCCTGGGCATATGGGCTAAGTTTCATCTTCTGTGCTCATGTAACTTAATTTAATTTTATTTTTACTGCTCTCTCTCTTTTGCTCTCTCTCATATATAGATATATGCTTGTATATGTAAATATCAAAGTATCTTGATCATAGTTGTGATTAAAAACTTCACTTTTACTAAAAACAGCTATAGCACTGCTCTTTAAAATAATAATATATTTTCCCAAGTGCCTTCACTGTTTCATCCCAGCAACTGAAACAGAGACAATCCTTTGTGTGTTGAAATGTATAATTATCATGTAGCCAAAAGGGAGGGTGTAATTTTCACATCTGATTACAAGGGAAGAGTGTAAGTGAAGCTGCCTTGGTAAACTTACACTTGTTTACAGAGAGCAATACCTTTGATATTAAAAACTCCAAACATGTAAAATGCTGGAAAAAATCAAGATTGTCACGCAGCAAAGCTAGACATCAACAACAACAACAAACCCTAAGCAATTTTTTTGGCACAGTTACAAATGAAAAGTCAATTCTTCTGTACTTGGGCTTTTCTCCTCACTTGAGATGTTTGTTAAGAGACAAATTGTTTTTGCACAGTGTGCTCTACTTGTTTGTGTGGAAGGTTAGAAGCTGAAGATCCAGCTTTACTTAAAAAAAAAAGGGGGGGGGAAACTTTCAAATGTTTCTACTGTTTATAGCTCTACATGGGGAGTTTAAACTAGAGAAATGCTTTTCATATTTGACTCCATCTTCACAGAATTTACTTCTCCTAAACGTGACTGCATTTGCTTTCAAGTTTGTGTTTTTCTTTTTTTTTTTTTAAACAGATGAACTTTTCTCCTGTTTATTTCTTTGTATCTTTCTTTCTTTGCTGATCTACCTCCCATTAAATGAGCTTCTGCTCGTGTGAAATTATTTTTTGACCACGTAGGACAAGATGGTATCAAGAAAAGGAAGAACTGTTAGAGAAAATATCACTTACCAAGGAGATTAAAGATAAGCAAAAAGATCACACCACAGGTAGAAGGAAAAACTACTGAAAAACTAAGAACGATATCAGAAACTGTTTAATGAGATGAAAGTATAATTGTTAAAGAGTTACTGCTGTTGTAGTTTTAATAATCATTAAAAACTCTCTGTGCAAGCATTGAATGTCTAAGTATGATAATCTCAGATTTTTGCTAACCAAGAAAAAGGAGGGGAATGAGAAGGAAAAACATTATTTTTAGTATGTTGAAAACTCAGATTTTTGTTAGAGTATGAAAAAAAGATCATATAATTAGCATACATAACATCTATCAACAAGACTATGATAGGAACGAATTTCCTAAAGTATGTCTTTTTTCCTGCCCTAAAATTAAGTTCCTGATCCCATATCCTTGCTCTGAACATCATATCCATGGGAGAAAACACCTACCACAACAGCTAAAGCATATGAAAAATATAATGTAACCCAGTAATAACAGTAATTCCACTTGAGGGTGCATGTAGCTACTTTAAAAGTGGTTTTGTCTTGTGCAGAAAGACATGAATGCAAGGGCTAGGGAAAGCAATTTAATACCAGGTGGGGGCTGACATTAATCTTTCATGACAATAATATTGTGGTGTTACAGGAGGGCAAAAACAAATACCTTCTTGCACGTAGAACCACTTCCCTGAGAGTCTGTGCCTGTCTTAAAACCACACGGACAGAATTGATGTATGGCCCCAAATTCATAATGAATATGATTATTAAACAGTCTCCACTCGTGCAAATAATCGGACCTGTCCTCCTTCTGCTTCCCTTAGGTGTGATCCAAGCTCTCTCTGCGAGCAGTGCAGCAATGCTGCTCCTCCTGGAACGGGCCAGCTTTGGTGAGCCCGGAGCTGCTTTCTGCAGCACACAGAGCCAAATTCTGCCTGTGTCTGAGAGCAGTGCCATGGGAGCCAACGGGGCTGCACAGGGGTGGATGGTGTGCCTGAGGTAGGCGCAGCTTCTGAGCAGCATTAGTGTACTTAAAACAACAAATTAATGTCTGTGGAGCGCTAATCAATGTTTGGTGCACTCCACATTTTTCACGGAGTTGTTAGAGTACATTTGCTTATATTTTGCACTATTTTAATTTAGCCATATTGATCAAACTGAACACTCAATAAGACCCTAGGCACCTTAGCCTTATTAAAATTAGTCAACTTGAAGTAAGTGAGCGGAGGAAGTAATGGAAACTATTCAGAGATTTAAATACAGTGCAGCCCACTTAAATAAATACCTGTTAATGAAATAAATCTGTATATGCACATATTTCCTCAGAAACAAATTATTAAGGAGGCCCTTTAGAAGAATAAGACTCAAACATACTCCTTAGTTTAAAATAGAAATATTTCTGCGTATGTTTGTGTTTGCTGCGTTAAACTTGGGGAATCCATGCTGACCTTTCTCAGCAAAGCAGTTATCATTCTTTAGTCTTACAGTGTCAAAATAGATAAAAATGTCCCTAATTAACCTGTAAGTAAACACTGCTGTGGGGTTTTGGTAGCTCTACTGAATGAGTTTATCCCAAGAAAAGTAGAACTCATCTGGGCCGGCACCCAGAAAAGAATATCTGGGCAGCTGCAGAACTAAAATAAAAGGCATTTAACATGCAGTGGAAAAAATAAAAGTCACACAGCCTAGTCTTTACAAATAATACATCTTTGTCTTCAGAAAGCTGTATCTTTTTTTTTAAGTAGGGTTAGAGAGGCGAGATGAGAGCACCAATTCCAAGGTTTGGCTTGAGCAGGGATTCGCAGTACAGCTCCTTTTGGCACATCTCTGGAGCTCAAAATATTGTTTTTGAAAACATTGCTGTTTTTCAACAAAAATGGGGGATTAGACAACATCTTCAGCTGATTAATCCTCTCTGCTCTCTGAGGGGGTGACCTATGATAGTGTATTATTTTAGCTGGGGAAAAAAATTCCACCACACAGCAAACTCTTGCTGCGGTACCTACAAATGAATTAAGCTAAAAACTGGGTAGAGGATCTGTGGAGGTTTTCTGGACTCCTTGCTTTAGGGGATGCCTTTAGAGGGCTTTGTATACTCATTTTTTTCCCCTAGTCCAATAAAAGATATTAGCTCTTTTCCCTGAGCAAAATCCCTCTCATGAATCAGGCCCTACACTTGCAACTAGTGTGATATTGCTGGCCAGGTTTCACCCCAGTAAAATTCTAATCTATACTTTGTCTTGCAGAATTAAGAAGAAAATGCATATCAGCAGAATCTCTTCTCTACTTTATTTCATTTATAAATTACGAGAATGATGCTATTATATATTATTAATTTCTGCTGTTCTCCTACTCGGCTGCAGCAGTGAGCTGCGGATGTTGGAACGGTGTAATTATGTTCTAGTAGGGCAGCCATCCGTTTCCTTTCAAAAATTTACAGGATTCTTAATCATGCTGCTCATTTGGGTGCGCAGTAGCGAGGATGGCGAAACACAAACAGGGCACGTTCGTTTACACAGGAACACCTGCTTAGCATGATAGCAGATGTCAGTCAGCAAGCAGAACACAAAAGAAAAATATCAACAACAGCAAACTAGAAGCATTTTTAACTCGGTGCGGAGATCTCTTGTCTGGGGGAAGCCAAAGGAAGGGGATGCACCTTTGCAGGTCAAAGCAGAGGTGCGGTGTTGATTTGGAAAGTCTCAGCCAATGTTCCCTAGGGACAGGGTCAACGAATCCAAGACAAACTGCTTGCTGGATTATGGGATATTTAACAATTTCTCTTTCTAGAGGGTCGCTTTTGTCAGCTTGATGCTAAGCATCTTTCAAGGGTCATCGAAAATATATGGAATATTTGATAACTACAGCAAAGTTGTTGAGATGAGCAAAATCCAGAGAACTACTGCTCCGTGTGTAAGGGTCTGCCAGCATCCCCACTGCAACCTCTTACTCTCAAGGCTTTAACTTTAAACGTTTCATCCCGGGCTGCCTCTTGGCTCTCCCATCTCAAATTGAGAGCATTTCTGTCTGGTGCATATTTTATGAAATAAAAAGATGCCAGCGGAGGAGCAAGAGTTCAGCGATTTTGGGCTCTTTGCAGTGCTCCAGCCACACCTCTCCCAGGGAGGCATCGGGAGCCCAAGCCAGGCTGTGGCAGGCAGGTATTAACAATCCCCCTCCGTGGCTTAGGCAGTAACTACTCTTCCCCAGGATTGTTAGCATTCAGAGCGAGTCAACTTGCGTGGGTCCGTGCATTAAGGGCTCCCTAAGTATGCATTGACTTGATACCCAGTAATGGCTTCTAAGGAGCCGTTATGTAGTGCCGTGTCAATGATCCATGCATTGAGGACTCCCTGAGTACGCATTGACACGATAGACCGGAACGGCTCCGAAGAAGCCGTTACGGTCTATCATGCCAATGATCTGCGGATATTGGCACTGCCTCCCACACTTCTGCAGAGACTGTGAAAGTCTCTGAAGAAGCTGTTATGATCTCAGTGGAAGGACCGTCGATCAGGTCGGTGGCAGGGATGCGTTTTGCCGTTTTTCCACCCGATTGTTGGGAGGCCTTGTGCCGCTTCTGGAGTTAGATTCAAAGAATGGACAAAATGTAAATGCTGCCCACCCGTGGAGTGGCTCTGGGACTGTGCAGAGCTAACCAGGATTGTAATATGACCTCCAGTTTTATTCATTTTTGGTTTTTAGTTCCATCTGCTTCCAGATGGGACGCCTTGACCAAGTCCCTTCAACTCTTCCTACCTTTGATTGCTCTCCTTTAGGGAGCATGGAAAGGGATGACGTCTTTTGAGTGAAGATTGCAGTGGGGCTTGGAAAACGCGAATTTAGAGCAGTTACAACTAAGGCTGGTGTGAACATCTCACCACTGGTGGAGGGCTGAGATAAGCAAGGTGTGTACATAGAATCACACAATGGTTTGGGTTGGAAGGGACCTTAAAGGTCATCCAGTTCCAACTGCCTGCCTTAAAGATCATCCAGTTCCAACTGGGACACCTTCCACTAGACCAGGTTGCTCTAAGCCCTGTCCAACATCACACCTTTCACACCCAAGCACGCAAGCAAAGCTACTCTGAAAGGAAGTCTTACTTCTAAAGTTTTATAAACTCCTATCTATTGAGTTTATATAGTTTCCATCCATTAAATTTCTGTGTACTCACATCAGTTCTGAGAATCACTGCTTGGCAGAATGTCATCTGTATTTTCTATGATGCCAAAACTTTCTATGAAAATGCTGTGAACACCTTTTCTATGTCTTCTTTGGTACATGACTATTTTTTTTTAAATGTTTTAAAGGTAAATCACTCACAATGAAGTTTTAAGTCATGCTAAATCCACGACCACAAGATACTGCTTAATCAGCTGGTATTTTTTGTGTCTACTTTTCCGTACTCTTTCAGGGAAAACTTGACTTTTTACTCTTTCATATTCATGTCATACTACTGTTGAGGGGAGATGGAGCTATAGTGGAATAGAAGTATATAGAATACTCCACCTACTTTATACACTGGTTAGAACCAGATGATCTTTGTTGTCCCTTCCAACCCAAACCATTCGATGATCCTAACATTCTCTGATGATAATAAGCCCATTTATGGTACAATCTCCCATAATTTAATTTACATCTACATGGATAAATGTTATCAGACCATTGGAGAAAGACTGTAACCATACCTGGTAGAAAGCAGAGATCCTCAAGCAAGAAAAAGTAGAATTACTGTGCAGGTTGGAGCACCATAGAGAGACCTTGTCTGTAGCCAGGCTGGCCTGAAAAGTGTGAGCTCAAAATAAAACGAAACTATGCAAAAGGAGATGGACGAACATTATAGAAGATCAGAGAGGGTCTTGATAAAGGAGAAACTGAGAAGGCAGAGAAGTTTCAAGGAGCAGTGGTAATTAATTCCAGGTACCTCTTTCTTTGGACTCGAAAACTCAAATATTTTTAAGTGTATTTTCAGATATGTGGAAGCACCAGATTTGTCCAGAGACTGGTAACCCAAATCAGATAGTTTTGGCATTGCTAATAATCAGTTTGGAGTTGTAGAATAGCTGTAACCATCAGGTCCACAACAACATCACCAGCAAACAGAGGAGAGAAGACAACGTGAAAACCACTGAAAGCTTGAGATATGCATGGATTTTACCAACCCAGCCCTCACTCAAATGCCTTTCAGGTAGAAGAGTGTGCAACATATTCTGGAAAGCCACAATTGTTCCTCGGATAACCTACTCTCCAAAGGCAAAGCTATTAATTCTTTGAGAATGCATCTTTGGGATTTAAAGCCTCTTTGGGGTGGCCTTGAGAACCTATGGGTGTCAACCACCTCCACAACCCAAATTCCATTCGACATCTCCCTTCATGCTGCACGTTGAAAATTTGTGCGAAAAGTTGCATTTCCAAATCTGGACAGCTGAAGACTGCTGTCCTTTGGAAAAAGAACCCTAAGCTTTCCACTAAATTTAATCATCTGGGGGTTTAAACTCTACTGAGAAGGAAGAGAAGATATCGTTTTACAATTATTCAGACCATATTTCACGTGCAGAGTTTAATGGATGCTTTCAGGTATCTCATGTTATAATGCTGCCCCTGCAACATGTGCTGAGCCCTCAGTGTAAAACCTCAAATATTTTTTTCAGCCTCTGGGAAGGAACAGGAGTTTGCCTCCTTCCATGTGTATATTTATTAGTAAGAATTTTGCATGGTATAATTGAAGCCTGGCAGTTTTTACCAATCGAGGCTTAAGAGGGAAACTAACACAATGTAATGTTTTGTGTCTTTTTTTTTGTCCATGCAGACCAGTCACTGAAAATGTGCAAAGCACTTCTAAAAGTACATTTTCTGAAATTCAAAGCCTTTTAAGAAAGGTACACAATGCAAGAATACGCAGCTGCAATTTTAAAAAGGCTACTGCTCCTTTAATGCCCAGCTGGTCCTGAGATGTAATAAAATTGACATATTGATTCCTTTGAATTTACAAATGCCTGTTTCATAAACTCCATCTCCAAAGCCTAGGCATCTTTAGAGCACTGTCATTTTTTTCTCCAAATGGATCAATTATGTGCCCACGTAATCCTGTTACCTGTGAAATCCATGCATACTTCTCCCATTTGCTGCAGTTCCCAGGCGGACAAACTTGCATTATGTACGCATAAACAAACAGAGCATTTTCCTGATATTAGGGATTGTTTTCAAAGTGAAAAGCAATCTCCTGGGTCCTTTACTAAAAAAAAAAACCCATACATAGTGTGGTGTTCCTCCAAGTAACCTCACTGCACTATATGTATAATTATTACACAACACAGCAAATCATTAAAAAAACATTGAGTCCCTCTATCTCAAATGCTTCAAGTGCAAAAAGGCACCAAGACTCAGCAGCCAGCCCTCATTTTCCTGGTGAATCAAACTTTCCCAGCTTCTTTATTTGATAATTATTGCCATATCTATAAGGAAATCACGTTCATCAGAAGTATTTCGGCATGACTTAAATATTAGAAAAACACCCTCAGCAAAATTTGCTATGGAAGTTTGGGGCTTTTTTATTTTATTTCTAGGATAATTCATCTTTTCATCGTGCTGAGTACCTTTCCATCATTTACACACACACACACAGAGAGTCAAGCAGGCATTAACCTGCAAACCTACCACTTATGCATATAAATGCATCACACATACGACTATTCCCATATCCCGTGGCATATTATTTGTATGAATATATACCACGCACAGAAACACATTTATACACACACACCCCATGTACAATCCTCAAATATAAGCAGAGAAAAAGAGAATAAATGTGTTTTTCTCTGTGTATGAATTGTTTATAAAGTACCGTGTACATACATAGATATGAATTCTCGTTTCACTCTTTCAGACTGTGCTGTATCTGATTTTCTACACTTCACTGGGCAACCAGCAGTTCAGTTACACTACACTTGCCCTGCACAATTTGTCTCTAAAAGGTTCCCAAAATTATGAAACATCCTGTCTGCTGCATGACCTGCTCACCGCAGTGCCTCAGCCCGAGGTGCATCCACAAATATAGAGAGGATGGCACAGAAAAAATTTAGTATATATATATATATATGTGTTTGATGGTTGGAGTCCATACAAGTGGCCCAATACACCCCTGCCATTGTGCAGGAGTGGGTTTTAAAGATAAATGGCTGCATGTTAACCAGATTTGACATGCTGCACAAAAGCAGCCACCTTTGGTCCCATGACACAGCCAAACAGAAAAAACAACAAGCAGTCCTGGCAAAAGATGTCCAACGTGAATAAAAGCCGAACAATTTGTCACATAGTCGTTACAAAATGTTCCAGGCTTTGGGGCTTGCCATGGGACAGCAGTGATAAGACGAGCATAGAAAAACGAAGGCTGGGGGTGTTGGGGTGGTGGAAGAGTTAAAACTCGAGGAAAGCTCCGGTAGTTCCAAAGGGGAAACAAAGAGGATATTTTCATTTGGCTCTTTCCGAAGACACACACACACACACAAAAAAAAAAAAAAGAAAAAAAAAGAAAAAAACCAAAGAAGCCGTAATTAATTAAATCAAGAAGCTCAGTTGTTTTGAGAAGTGATTGAAATCTGACATGCAAAGTAGAAATATTTACGTTTACTTTCTATTTTAGGAATCTGCGAAGCTACTTTTCCTTCACTGCACTTCCCCACCATTACAATGGCCATGGCTCAGTTTATCCAGTAGTGAGCACTGCCTGTTTGGGGCCAAATCCTGCTCATGTTTCTCATGGCATTCGGTCTTTCCTCATGGGAACAGGCCCAGAAACCTCCAAGGATGTTTCTGGGGTTGAGGTCTGGCAGCAGAGCAGTACCTGGGCTCCTCCTTTCCTTTGAGTTCACACAAAACAGAAGAAGAAAAGCCCAGACTTAGGCTTGGTTTGATGCGCCTGAATTTCCAAATCAGCTTGATCCTGCAGTTTTCCACTGAAACCAACCATGGCATCAAACCCTACTTTGCTGTCCCGTGTACCCCCAGAGTGACCCAGGTATTCCCATCAACTGCAGTCGGGTCAGGATTTGCACCTATGCCAGTCCACTGGGATTTTGATGTATTTTTAGAGCCCCTATACCAAAATAAGGAGCTCAAATGCACCAGTGCAGCTGCTTGCTAAGCTCCACATAACGGAGCTCACATTGTAAAATACCTTTCAGTCAATAATCATCATTGCTTCAGTGATTACCCTTCACTTCTTTATATTCAGCTGCAGAAAACTGGGGAGGAGGGGGCAGTTAAAAGCAATATCATCCTCTAAATTAGAATAACCAGTCGTATAATAAACTGAGATTCTGGTTATTAGGAACATACATTTGTAATTTTCTCAGACAAATTCCTTGGCATCCGCTCGCCCTCTGACGAAACAACGGATGATACTTGCTCTTCCTCAGTCCCACAGAATGGCACAGTGCTTTGGAGATATTAAGCTCTGCAAAAGCCCTGTCAATGAGTCCAGCAGTATTTCCCTGTTTCATAGACAGCAAAAATGAGCATGGGGAGGTTAATTGTATTGCTGGAGAGCACTTGATGCTGCATTCACCTTCCCTAGCTCGGCCAGCGTGGGGCCGGGGCTGGGAGAACCTCCCACCACATCCCACCCTCATCCTCTGCCCGGATCACAGCATCCCAGCAGTCCAGCATGGACCAGCACAGCGTGGCCTTCCCCTTGTTCCTTCATGGGCCTAATCCCTTTGCAGGGGTTTTTGTAGGAGTAAATGAAATAGCATCAAAATCACCTCTGAAATGCGCAGGGCATACTTATCAAAAGGAAAAAAAAAAAGAAAAAAAAACCACAACCAAGTGTCAGCCAGAAGAAAAGTTCATTATTATATGTCAAGGAAAAATTAATAGAAAGGGCTTCAATAGTTAAATTACATGGGTAGATCAGGCTTTCTGCAGGAAGACCAGCTTGCTTTAATTAAAGCATGTTCTGTTCAAAAGCCACTGTGCTCGTGTTCTACAGCAACCTGATAGCAACACCTGTAAGTCCCTGCTCAAAAACTCCAACTGCTTTCCCATATTCCAGCCCAGCGATCCACGTTATCGAAAGTCTGAGTTATTTTTAAATGGATGGGGGGACAACTAAGCCAGGGCTCTCTGTGGAGTCGAGCAGGGGGACGAGGACTGTTCAAATCATGGAAATGTCAGCTCCAGCAATGTGTGCCTTGAATTTTTTTTTTTTTTTTGGACTGTCAAGAAGATTTTAAATCTTTAATATCTGTTTGTTGTCAGGTTTGCCTCCAGCTTTTCGTATCTGCAGGTCGTATTTTTTTGTTGTTGTTAGGAATTAGCATTTCTCATTTGCTAGCTGAAAGTTTAGGAGAAAGCACCAAAATGCCGATAAACAAAGTTCATCTCAGGGAAAATCTCTGTATGCATAACCTAGTTAACAATTCTTTCATGGTTGCAGGATGAAATTTGAAATGCATGTTGAAAAAGAGAGTTCCTACAGAAAGCATCAGTACTACCGAAGCTTTTCGAGTGCGCTGTACTAATTTTAAACAAGAAATCATTATGATTTCCGTGCCGTATTAGCATCTCTTTTATTTTCTGGTATCTCTGCTGCACTATTTCAACTCACTGCAGGTTGCTGTTACTTTTTTTTGATACCACATCATTTAAACACACACCGGAGCTGAAGGCATTCGGGATTACTGGGGACTTCAATCAACATTTTTGGCCTTTGTAAAGGATCTTAGCCAAACATTTGGTGTAGTTAAACTCCAACTGATGCCACAACACACAGAATATCGCTCCCCAAAAAGTGTAGAACTGATGCATTGTGCCATCTCTGGCAGCATTCGTTCAGTGTTTGCTGCAACTGGGGAGGAAGAAAGATACGGAATGCATGGATTGATTTTCAAATTACCTCAATATTTTGAAAACATTTTCACCTGCATGCTGAGAATGCTAAGAATAGGCAGGAAGGCAATTGTGCATTTGCACAGCCTCCACTGCATTCATTTATAAATTACCTCATCACTGACTGAAATTAACACTGATTCTTACAGGCAATTTCTCAATTTCCAATGCTAATTACATTTTTTTTACTTTTAAATTCTGTACCACCTGTTTTGGGCAAGACATCTTAGGCAGCGCGACCGCATTTAATCACAATTTTAATTAACCGCCCTGTAGATGTGAAAAAGAAGCAATTATAATATAGATGAATGATGATTTTTCTGCATTAAATTGTTTTGTTTCCCTGGTATGTTGATTGTAACACAGCACACAAATACAGTAACTGTACAATTTTTTTCTATTGTAATTTAGTAATTGTTTTTGGAAAACCAGTTTGGGAATGAGTGACTTCATCTGTTTACAAATTGATTGATACTGTTAACTCACTGATTGCTGCAGCATACATTTTGTATTGCACAGCCTAGCATAAAATATAATTAGGCATGCACAGACTTTGCAGCACCATTTTGGAATCTGAAAATCAACTGTAACCGAAGTGTGTTTTCCTTGAGCATCCTCGTATCAGCCGCGGCTGATAATACGATAATCAACAAACAATGGGCTTTTCCCATCCTGCCGCTGGTAGAAACCCTTGGATTTAATCTGATAGCCTCACGGTGCAAGGGTTAGAGTTGGGTTTTTATTTTTTCAGGACGTGCTTTGCCAGGCCTGGGAGCTGAGGGCTGGCGAGTCTGCAGCTTGCCCAACTCCCTCAGATCGCTATCGGGAAGGAGCGGGCGAGTGATGGAAAGAAACAATGATGGCAAAAAGAGCCGTGGCTCACAAGACGCGGGGATCGTTCCTGACACGCGTGTGCTGTGGCACCGGCCGTCTCCAGCTACACGTTACAGGGGCAAAAGAGCTCGATCTGACTCATGGCTGGCAGACACAGATCAGACAAGTTTTAGATATATATATATATGTATATATCCCCACGGAGAAGCGTGAGACCGTTCCCACTGGAGGCAAAGCCTACTGGCTTTCCCAGGGAGCAAGGTCGCACCGGAGTGGAGAGGGAGCAGATGTGCAGCACTAGCAGCACCTGGGCTTTGGGACACAGTGCCACCACCACTGTGCTCTACCAGCGACCTGGGACTGTCCTGCAGAGCATCTCCCACCTTAGGGCTGTACATCTCCCAGCAGAGGTGGATTGAAGGGCAGGGACACGAGGAAGGTGCACCTTGATGTTTACAGAAGAGAGGTGGCAGCTCTCACCCTCCCCATCTCCTGTGCAATCCACAGAGCAAGAAGCCTCCACCAAGAAGGACTTGCCAAGAAGTGAGACACCACAACAGGCTCTGTGAGACCACATCCCAGCCAGACCAGCCATGTCACCCACAGAGCACTGAGACCAGGAAGGAAGGGGATGAGACAGACCTGGGACGGTCTCCATGGGAGCACAGGAGTCTCTGTGATTTGGAGGCAACTTGGGGGGCTCCTGGTCTCATCTGCTGGCCTGCTCGCTTTATAAATATTTGTTAAGAGGGCAGGACATAAAGTCTACTGTTCAGTAGGTGATTTTTGTAAGAATCCAGCTATCCATACATAAAAGGGTCTATTATCTCACTGTGGAAGAGATTTACATGCGTAACTCCCATTAACTCTTATGGGACTTAGGCACGTAAATCTCTTGTGCATCTAGAGAAGAATAGACCACATAAGGTCTTGTGATCTATACTGCTAGTAGGTTTAAGTCCCTTTCATTTATAAAGCTATACAAAAATTAACCATTAAAGCTTATTCTGTGCAAGCTGTCCCCCTACATATATCACCCAGCTCAGTGTTTGAAGTACTCGATGTAAACGCGCACTGAGGAAAGGTACCGGAGCGAGAGAGCCCATTCATTTCAGTTAGTAAAACTGTCATCCCTGAAAGGAAGCAGACTGAGGGCAGGTAGAAAAATTGTACAGGTTTTGCTCAGCAGATTCAATTTCAGATTTAGGCTCTAGACTGCACTGTTTGGAGAAGGAATACCTTCATTTTGCTGTGCGCTCCCTCCGCCCCCTCCTTCCCTCTCTCCCATCCCTACTCACAGCCCCATGCCCTGGACCAAAGGACCCTGAGTGGCTGGAGCGATGAAATCTTTGCACAGCCCAACTAAGAAGCTGCATCTACTAAGGAAAAAGAAATAAATCTTTTATTCCATAAACTTGTTTAAGCTGAAATGTTCATTGGTAAGCCTGTAAAAGTGGGAACATCTGTGCTCCTGCTGGGATTTGATGTCTCACCACAAACCTTTCCATAAGCACTTTGTCTCTGGTAGGAGACAAAGAGGAAAATACCTGATCCTTGGCCTCAGTTGGGCAGCTCCTTCTATCCTCACGCACTGACCTACTGAGCATTCCTCCCAGCAGCGAGCTGCCTCCCAGGGCTACCTCCGCCATGGAAGCTGCCTAACTAATCTCTTAGCAAACACTTGCAGCAAACCTGAAGGGAGTTCAGAAAGGCGACGAAGAAGGGGAGAAAAAACCCTGAAACTTTCTCCAGATAAAGCCTGCGGCATGTCTAAGAGAAGAGAACCCAGCCTAAATATAGCTCTGCATGCTCACGTTTTCTCTTGATGAACCGCTGAGATACAAAGTTGTGGCCACCTAATGAACATAGAGATATATATTCTAATCTTAATCCAGTTTCCTGCTACCTTCCATTAACCCAGCTGTCTTTCGGCCTGTCAATAGTGCCCTGACTATGCTTACAGGTATTTGCAAGACACTGCTTTTATCCCAGCAACACTGCTGGGATGATATGGCACTGGAAAAGTCCATCCCGCGCCCTGCCTGCGCACGGGGTAACCTCTCCTCAGGAGCTCATAAGAAAATCCACTGTTGAAATAAATAACAACTCTCAACACATGATCAAAGAAGAAATAAATCTTTTACCCTTCTAAGACTTTTTAAAACTGAAATCCCATTTTTTAACTGGATAACAGTTAAGAGGCTACCGGCCACCTATTTTTCTGGGAGCTATGTTTTAAGCGTTTGCCGCATGAATGTTGGTCCTCGGGAGCAAAAGCTTTTAAAATAAAGTTTGTGTGTAGTATATGAAAACATATTGTTTGGAATTTAAGTTCTAATATCTAGGAATAAACAGAGCATTAAATCAAGCAAAACTGTGACAAGGCCAATATGCACATGGATGATGCCAGCGAGGCATCTCCAGCCCTTTGTTCACAGCTTAACAAAACTGTGCCGTCACACCACTTTAGCTCAACAGTGCCTGTCGAATGGGCATCAGCAGATCAGCCAATGCCTGTCACACACACAGCTGAAAAACTGTTTGAAAGCAAGGCTTACTTTAGCACAAGTCTGGTAGGAAAAGTGAGAGGGATTTTTAATCATCTGGTAAAGACTACAGATATATATTTAGGGAGAAAATATATATATATATATATATATATATATATTGTCAGCTTTCTTCCTCAGGAAAGTAAAGCAGTTTTGCTCTTTTTCACCTCTAAGGAGGGAGTGGGTCTTGGTGGTGTTGCCTGTTCCTTGGTGTGCTGCTCTCTTCCACACTACATCAGATTTGGATTTATTTGCAAATAAGTAAAATTCTTTCAGGGTGGGAGGGGTGTCACAGGGAACGATCCCAATTTGTCCAAAAATCTATTAAAAATTAATTTTCACATTGTCCTGCTTGGAGACCCCTTCCTCCCCATGACAGAGGATAAATGAAATAACATATTCAAGGAAATGTTTGTTTTGATTCTAATGCAATTATCTTTGCAGATCAACGTCTCCCTGGGTTGGATATTTTTTTTTTTTTTTAGCTGATCAAAATATGTTTTCATTGGTATTAACAACTCCCTCCGTCACTTCTCTTAACAGTCCTGGCGCAACATCTCTCCGGCAAAGAACCGCAGCAAAATAAGCTTGTTAGCGCCAGCAACTTCAGCTCGGCACTTCCCTCTTTTTCCCCAACACTTTTTTCCCCCCCCCCCAGTTTATGGGGGTTTTGGCGCACACACCCCCTGCCCAGCCGGCTCCCAGCGCTCGGCCCCTCGCTGGCGGCTCAGGGTGGGACCGGGGGGACGCGGGGGTGACCGGGGGGGACCCGGGGGTGACCGGGGGGACGCGGGGGAGCGGGGGGCGGCAGCCCCGGGTGCTGAGCCCTCTCCCCCTGCCTGCCCGCCGCTGCTGTCAGCTCGCTGCCTGCACTTTAGCTGTCTCTTTCCCAGTCCCTACCCTGTCAGTTTCTGGGCTGCCAATTTCAACTTGAAGCTTGACTGGGCTGATTTGATGCAAATACCTCCAGGGAAAACCCTGAAACTGATGAACAGTTATGTCAAGTCGATTTTGCACCATCGGGAAAAGGTAACCTCTGCGAGAAAAAAAAACAACAAGGTTAAAGAGACAAGGGCTTTTCACGTGTAATACCACTGCTGCACATCTCGTTCACTGTTTACCATCCCTCAGAAATTGTAACTGTCAGAATTAGTCCTAATTGCAGATGCGAAAGCTGCCATTATAATAAAAACAGAGGCAGTGCAGGCATTAAATGTAGCAGCCTAATTTGTGAGACTACTGAAAAGGTAGAGTAAATGAATATTTCATTACTTTAATTACCAGGGACTACTCTTTTCTTGCTGTCTTATGATAAGTGTTGCTGTAACTAGCAACAGCAAACATCCACTAAAACATAAAGTGCAATAATAGTACTGCTGTCAGGATCGCTGCTTTAAAATACGAGCGGGAGGGGGGGAAGGGGGAAATATAATGGTTTATCTATTTCTTAGAGATCCGCAGGAGCAGGAGATAGAAACTCGTTTAACGTCAAAAAACAAAGAGGCGAGTAAACAGGTTTTAGTCAAAGAAAATAATGACCCGGAGGAGGGGAGGGGTGGGGTGTGTGTGTGTGTTGGGGGGGAGTTGAGGACACACTCGAAACCCCGGAGCCGGGAGGAGCGCAGGCAGCGCCGAGCCGCCCCTTCCCCTCCCGGCAGCGGAGTTTGGGGCGGCGAGGGGGCCCGGCGTCCCGGGAGCGGCGTCCGGGAGGGGTTCGCACCTCGGCCCGGAGCGCTGCTCTCGGCAGCGCCGGCGGGGCCCGCGGGGCTGAGTGTGCCCCGTCCCCCGCCCCACGGAGGCGGTTCACACCTCGGCCCCGCGGCCGGAGCGGGGGGGCCCAGGCGGCTCCGCACGCCCCCGCCCCAGCGCAGCGCCCCAGCGCCTCCAGCCCGCTCCGCTCCGCTCCGGGGATGCTCCCCGCGGGTGTGCGCCCCGCCGAGCCCCCCACCTGCGGGACGGGGGGCTCCGGAGAAAGGGGGTCCCGGGGGATGTGACCCGCGGCATCCCAGTTTGGGGCGGGGGGGACTCAGAGAGAGGGGATGCTCTGCCCGGGGATGTGACCCGCGGTATCCCAGTTTGGGGCGGGGGGGCTCAGATTGAGGGGATGCTCTGCCCCGGAGGGATGTGACCCGCGGTATCCCAGTTTGGGGCGGGGGGGACTCAGAGAGAGGGGATGCTCTGCTCCGGAGGGATGTGACCCTCAGTATCCCAGTTTGGGGCTGGGGGGATCAGAGTGAGGGGATGCTCTGTCCGGGGGGATGCGACCCTCAGTATCCCAGTTTGGGGCTGGGGGGATCAGATTGAGGGGATGCTCTGTCCGGGGGGATGCGACCCTCAGTATCCCAGTTTGGGCAGGGGGGCTCAGATTGAGAGGATGCTCTGCCCGGGGGATGTGACCCTCAGTATCCCAGTTTGGGGCAGAGGGACTCTGAGTGCCGGGATGCTCTGCCCCGGAGGAGCCTCCGCGCTCCGCCCCGGCCCCGCTGCCCGCGCAGCTCCCGCCCGTCGGGGCCGCTGCCGCAGGAGCCCGGCCGCTCCCGGCTGCCACAGCCGCTCCCGACAGACGCGGGGAAATTTGTCAACAATTCGCGACGGCGCTGGTAATTGCATTCCTGGAATCCGCAGCGATAGATGTAAAGATAAGGGAGCTGCCTCGACTTTCCGCTCGGAGTGATCTGTTTGCAGCCACCTATTCCTCTTCCTAGCCCTTCCTAAGCGTATTCCCCCGTTCCGCCTCCTGCGCCTTCTGCCACTGGGCTCTCCAGAAACATACGTGACGAGTCGCTGCGCCTCTCTCCTGTCCGAGCAGGCACCAGCTCCCTTCTCGCCTTTGTGTCCCCATCCCTCCAACCCAACTTCCCTGTCAGACCCGAAAAATATGCAAGGCTCGCACTGCCGCTGAGAAGCGGGACAAAGTTTAACTTCTCTGTTGGCAGTCGGAGAATAACTCCCAGGCAGGATTCAGGCAAAAGATCTGATTTGCTGAATTCTGCTCTTTGATTTGTATTTGTATGTTATTGCTACTGCTAAGGTTGTTGCCAACCTCAATTAGATCACAAATGAGATCAGTTTAATTCAACTCCCAAACTGTGACCTGACCATGGTCTGAAAGTATTCAAAAACGCATTTTAAGCCTTCCTTTGATTTCAAAAGGAATACTGCATGCTTGGTCATTCATACAAATAACATAAAACGTAATTATGGGATGATTTGGCAGATGACATTCCTGCCAAACGACGCTCCATGCCAGAGCCTGTAATGCTGTGGCTGCTGTCCTGGTGCTCGGGAGCACAGCACCCTGGTGTAAGGTGGGAGTAACGGGGTGTGTGCGATGTGGAGGTGTTTGAATGCACTCGGGGAGGCAAATGCAACAGCAGCAACCACGCCAGCACGAAACCCCCCCAGTCAGAAACTGCTGCATCACTTGGAAGGGAAGCGGATCCGCACTATCAAATCTCCAGGAGGCTGTGACAAAGGGAGCTTGCAGCTTGACACACGGGTAACAACATAGCAAACACCTTTAATTCTGTCATGTCTCATACCCTTTGCTTTCTCACACATTCGAGGCTGCTCTAGCATTGACACCTACACTTAAAAAAAAAAAAATAAAAAAAAAAGGAAGGAAAAAAAAAGAACCCTCGACAATAAAAATCCTCAAATGAAGCAATCTCATTCCTGCTAAAAAAAGAAACACCTGGAAAGTTATTCTTCTGCCCAGAAAAAAAAAAAAAAAAAAAAAAAAAAAAAAAAAAAAAAGTAACTTATTAGCTCAGAAAAGAGCAGAAAGCAGCAAAAACAAAAGTTCACTTTTGGGATTGAGAAGCTCCCAGAAAGCTGCTGGCTCTCCTTGGAGCCTGGGAGCTCACTCGCACAGGTTTGCCGGCGTAACTTCTCAGCTATTCTGCTGCTCGAATGCGAATCCTAAATTGACCTTCCTGCCTCGGCAGCGCTCGGGAGCGTTCCTAGAGAGGGCCTGGGCGCTGTCATTACACGGGAGCGGGCAGGTACAGAGCGTGCAGGCACACGCACAGGTGGAGCCCCTCCTGCCCATCCCTGCCTCCAGCCCTGCCCAGCCCGCGTCTCGCCCTGATGGATCGATCCCGAAAGCTTCAGCTGCCACCGAGGCCGGGATGTGTCGGGCTCAGCGGCTGCTGTGGCTTCAGCGGTGCCACCTCCTCGCTTGTCCCCCTCAAAAACGGCGGGTCCCCCGCTCCAGGCCACCTGCAGGGCCCCGGAGCGCAGAAGGAGTTAAGGCTCTTTCCAGCATTACTGGGTAGGTTAATATCACAGCTGCTTGGTAAAGCATTATCCAGCACCTCACTTAACAAAAGCCTGCTTTTGCAAACAGACTCCTACTTTTCCCCAAGTGTCCAAAGGTGTTTACTGAAGTAAATCTGCCTAAATCCTCCGTTGCTTGGGTCATGGGGGTGGTTAGGAGGGTGGAAGGTGTAGAGATAATCTCTTTTTGTAAATTCTGTAAATCTTCTGGGAAAAAATCAGGAATCTGTGTCACATGCCTCTCTGTTCAACTGGTAACATCTCGGTTAGTGTGCTCCTTATGAGTGAAATCTGCCATAGCAGCTACAGGGAAATAAGACATCCCTCCCGTTTCTCATTGTTCAAACTGTTCTTCCCTCTCGAAGTTCCTTTAGCACGTTTAATCTATTTGCTGATGGAGGGGAAAAAAAAAAACCTGTTAGGATCTTAAAAGTGGTTTCTGGGAAAAAAAAATAAAAATGACAGTTTGGTCGGCAGGAGATAGTGTAGTTGAAAACTTGTCACTTGAGATTTCTGCACTACCCCGGTTATTCCAACACCAGCAACTGCATATTACTTTTTACATGTTGCAAATAGAGGCAAACAACACAGGAAATTTTGACAGCTCTGCCTGAAAGGGCTTAAATACTTCTCAGTAAGCAGGATCCAGTTATAAATAAACCTTCTCTTGGTGAGAAAAAAGTGGCTACGACCAAAGACCTCAATATTTTTCTAGAAAAACTGTCTGATTGAAAGCACAGAAGAGCTTCTGAGAAACAAACAAACAGCCAGATATGGGGGGCACACACACCGAGGGATGGGGAGAAAACGCACATGAACGTGACTACAAAACCCCACGAGGGAGCCCGGCTACAGAAACTTCCACAAATCTCGCCTTCCTCCTCCTCCTCCTCCTCCTCCTTCTCCTCCTCCTCCTCCTCTGTTCGCATTTCTGGTGGATTCGCTGAGTCGCTGCTTTTCCCCGGCGGGTCGGGGCAGCCCGGGCCGGCCGCCAGCCCGGGGACACCCCCGCCAATGCCACCAAGGGCCACCAAGGGCCACCAAGGGCCACCAGGGCCACCAGGGCCACCGCGGCCCGGCCGCGACAGCACCCGGCCCAACACCTCACCAAAATACAGGCAAAAAAAAAAAAAAAAAAAAAAAAAAAAAAAAAGATTAAAACTTTAAATTTCGTCTGGGGAAATTTTGCCCCGCCAAACCAGCCTCGCCCCCCGCCACCCCCGTCCCGCCAAGGTCAGGGTGGGTAAACAATAATAGTAATTAAAGCAAAATAATAGGCAGCAGTCAAGAGCTGAGAGTACACACACCTGACCCTAACTATAACAGACTTCTCAGAGTAGAATTTGATCCCTCTCTGACACTTTCTACCTCAAGTGTTAGAGCGAGTGGCCATGAATAGTACAGGCATGCCATCTTGTAACACTATCTGCCTGTCAGAAGAGCCAAGGCTGGGTAGAGCAGGATCTATATAAGGCTTGTAACTAGGGGAAGCCCAACAAACAGCTACAAACACCTAAGTTATTTTACTCAGCCTCCACCCTTCTGCTTTTTCCCCCCTTCTTCTCACTCTTTTTTTTTTTTTTTTTTTTTTTTTTTTTTTCCTTTTCATCTTGGCTTTCTGTTGCAGAATGCAAATGTAGCCTGCCGGCGGTGAATGGGCTGAATTGTGATTAAGAAGAAGAAGAGCTCCTTTCTTTGTTCTCCCCTCAGGGGATGTTTACTGGGAGAGACACAGCGGATCAGATATGAAAGGCATTCAGGTCAGCATTGATGTGAGCGAAAGTGAAATCATACCTAAGGCATTCAAAAGACCGCCGTGTCAGGGGTTCAGCTAACGGTGCATCTACTGTGTCTTCCCTGTTAGGCACAAAAAAAAAAGGAAAAAAAAAAAAAAAAGGGAAAAAAAAAATCTCTCCACAAACAGGCATTTTAAAAAAATAAAATTACCACAAAAATTACACAGAGAAGGAAAATGAAAAAGTTTTCCCTCGTTTTACCTCCAGAGAAGAAACTACAGGACTTAGTGCTCTTTTGCCCTTATGATCACGGATGGGGCAGGTCGACTCGCATTAATTGTAGCTGCTGGGATCAGCATCTTTTTTAGGGGGAAATGAATCTAACCTGAAGTGTGAGCGGTTTTTCTCTTGAGCACACCTCTGCCTCCCCTTCCCTGAGCACAGCACACGCATGGGTGCATGGACACACGCACCTCTCCATGAGTCCCAGCCAGCTGCGAGCCTCATTTATTCTGCCCTCGCCTCCCTCAGAAGCCACTCCGGGTGATAAAGGGCACGGTGGCATATCAAACCAGCACAGCACACCTTCCAAAGTGATCTTTCATGGACTTGGAAACTCCTCGAAACACTTTGCTGCGAGCTCGCAGCGCAAGGGGATGGTGGCGATCGGAGGCGTGAGGAGTTGGGGCGCAGCTCTGGAAGTTAAACTGCTGCAAGGAAAAGTCTAGGCATTGCCGTTTTATTCACCAAAAAAACCCCTACTTGATGGAGAAATATTTGTATCTCACTATTTTTTGAAGTCTACACTTCTCCCAGCCTAGTTATTCTCTCAATAGACTTTCCCAGTGGTTAGCTGACGCTGTTGGCATAAACAGAGATATGTAAATATGGAGGGGAAATATAGCAAATTACAGTTAAGCATACAAAGAGTTAGGAGGTGGCTGCATTTGCAGGGGCTGAAATTAAAATGAAAACGACAGAACATTTTTGAAAAGCCCCAAAAAATTAAGGAACGGGACTGGATGTCGTGTGCACTAACCAGCTCCACTATTCTGAATTTGTTTCCACCTTCAAAATCTTAGTTAAAATATATTGTTTGTCTAATGCTCACATCTGCTTTAATGGTGAGGTTTAATTCTGAAATATTTTCAACTAGTGTTTCTGCATCATAGATTTCTCTCCTTTTTCTCTATACTCTAAAAAGACAACTAAAGAGCAATCAAAAAGGTGTCTGACTTGGCCATTCAGACAATTGCACCCTTGTGGGAATGCTGGAATGAATGGTACAGTGGACACCCCAGCACTATTGACGTTATAAACATGTAAATGAAACACATTAGGGCAGACAATCAATTGTCTGTGAGCACTGCAAACCTGCACTCCCTTTCTGTGTGACAGGCACAAAATAGTGTCTACCTTGGGAAGCCATGGTCTTGCAGAAAAAAAGGACAAAGAGTTCTCTTTCACAGAGGAGAAAATGCACCTTAAAAGCACTGGGATAATGCAGATGCCAAAAACTGTTGTGAGGCGAAGAATTTCCTATTTCTTGGAATGAATGTGGGGCTGCTGTAAAAGAATCAACACCCTTCTTTCCACTCTAAAGGGAGACACACATTTTTTCTTGGGGAATATTACCAGCCTGTCCTGAGAGCTTGCATCATATATTTCCCCTACCTTGGGCAGTTGGCTATGTATAATTATCGATAATTAACTTGTAATGGTTTCCTTATCACTTTTTCTTCCCTTTGCAAATACGCCTTTCCCAAGCCATCAAATGCATTTTCTTGCAGCAATTAGAAATTCCCCCAAAACTTTCCTCGCGAAGCATGTGCAATAAGCAAAACCAGTAATTACCGAATGGTCACAAATGGCAAACAGTAAATCAGCCACTAATCTCCAAATTCTCTGGGTTTCTGGAAACTCGGAAGAAAATAAATAGATCCGACCTGACACAGAGACAACAACCTCCCCTTGCTCCATGCCACAGCTCAGCCTGGACATGAATCCGCACCGAGAAAACGTTGCCCGGCTGATCATTGCGCCCTGGCCACTCGCATTTAGGGCATTAATTTTTAATACCTATCTCCAGGTGCTTTTCTGGAGGTGGTAGCAGCGCGTTTGTCTCGAGTCCCGGAGAAATGTGCTCGCAACGGATTGGCGGCCCCGGGGAGGTGCCCGGCCCCGGGAGCGCTGCGGGTGCCCGCGGTGCCCGCTGCCACCTGGGCTGCACCGCCAGCAGCTGCCTCCCCGCACCCCAGCCTCCGTCTGGCTGCCTCCAAACTTCTCCAGGCTGGGAAGACAAGACTCACTTCCCACTCACTGAAGGCAGCAGGCAGGCTTGCCTATTTTTTCCTTTTTTTTTTTTTTTTTTTTTTTTTGAATTTTTTTTAAAATCTCCCCTCTTTTTCAAGTGAGGAGTGAGGGAGGTTTTTCCCCCTTCCCCAGCATCCCTGGAAGGAGGGTGGGTGGGTGTCTTTTTGGGAAAGGCTCTGAGCAAGCCTAATCGTCTCTGCTTGTTTGGTCTGTGGTCTTGGATCAGACGCCCTGAAAGCATTGAACTTTCTCCCTTTTCTTTACAACTGGAAGCGAGGTGGCAAAGGAATCAAAGAGAGCTGTTTACTGAAACTTTGGGGTAAATTAGATACAACTTTCCCCCCTCCCACCCCCTTCGCGGGGATTTTAATTTCACTTTGGATTTTCGAGGAGGGGAGCGGAAAGGAGGGAGGAGGGGGCGGAAAAAACCCTCAGCCAACAAACGCCAAACCACAACAGCGCGGAGAGGAGGCAGCTCATCAGGCATGGCAGGGCAGGGCTGCCGGCCGGACAGACAGACAGCGCTGCCGCCGGGCCCCGCTCCGCACCGCTCCGCGCCGCGCCGCTCCGCACGGGGCTGCGGCCGCCGGAGCATCCCCCGCCTCCGCGGGGCGCCCGTGCGGAAAGGGGGCTCGCTGCCCTCTCCTCCTCCTCCTCTTCCTCCTCCTCCTCCTCCTCCTCTTGTGCCGCCACTTCTCTCCCGAGTGAAAGTGCCGCGAAGTGAGTCAGGCGCTGGGAATCATCTGACTGAACTTCCCGGAGCTCCGCCGCATTCCTGGGCTGCCGCTCCCGCACCTCCCGCCCCCCTCCCCGGCTCCGCTTTCGGGGTCCTCTCCTCCTCATCCTCCCCCTCTCCCTCCCTCCCTCCCTCGCTCCCCGGGGGGCTCACCCCTCGCTGATTCCCACATCGCCTCTCTCGGCCCGCCTCCCCCCCGCACACCTCTCCTGCACTCCAGCAGCTCTCATCAACCCCGTTATCTCGGAAAATCCCGAGCCTGCTTCCTTTCTACCCTATTTAGCTCCGCTGTAATTTTATCCAGCCCCGGTATCTCATCCCGAGCCTTGCCCATCCCCGCACACACGCAGATACACGCGCACAGGCGTGGAGCCCACTGAGGCATTAGTTGGATTATTCTGTTTTGTCCCCCCGTCTGTAATGTGTCTGGGATTCACTAACACTCCTCTCGCTGCCTTCATGACCATCTATTTTTATTTCCTTTTTCGTGGCTTTTAAATTTTATTTTGGTTCTGCTGCGTTTCTAAGGAATTTCTGTCCGAGTTCGATAAGCATCACCGTTCCTGGTGTTATCAGCAAAGACACAAGCTCAGAAGTAACATCTTTTCCACGATTCCAGGAAAGAAGAAAAATCCACTCAGTCCAGATAAATCCTAGGCAATTCCCAACGGGAAAGGCATTGGATACGTGCTTGTCGAGAAAGAGAAAATGAA
Source organism: Melospiza melodia melodia (assembly GCF_035770615.1). NCBI lineage: Eukaryota > Metazoa > Chordata > Aves > Passeriformes > Passerellidae > Melospiza > Melospiza melodia. Next base: position 3,476,874 of record NC_086201.1, on the reverse strand, counting down.
AAAAAAAAAAAAAAACAACCAACAAACCAAACCCACCCTCGCTCTACCTGCTCCTCAGAACCAGGGCATTTCTCACTCAGAAATGAATGAAAGAAACAAATTAGGGGAGCACAAAGAGGAAAGAGAGGACAGACAGAAAGTAGGGAATTATTTCCTTCCCCCCCCAACACACACCCCGTGTCTTGGCCAGAGCAAGACGCTGAAGGGAGAACTCAGCCCCTGGCATAAGCAGCGCACACACACTTGAAGTTTGCAGGATCTTTAAGTGGTTACCTTAAAAATCGCAATTAAACTTTCGTCTCCCCAAGTGTGGTGGCTTTTCCAAGTTAGTGCAGCTCCCTGAAAACACCTTTTTGCATGGGAACAACCAGAATCTGCCACCCCGCTCCATACATGCTCCCAAAGACTTGGCTGCCCTACCAGGATACGGTCCTGGTGTCCTGGACAAACAGAGGCATCCAGGATTTTTTTTTTTTTTTTTTTTTGGGGGGGGGGGGGGTAAGGGTGGTGGTGGTGGGGTTTTTTTTTTAGTGCTCAAATCACGTTGAGAAAATATTAAACACGTAGATGCACCCCTCATCAGAGAGCATGTGATGGGTTTAACACGCTAAACTAATAGTCCTGCCTGGAAAAGCAAGGAGGCTGAGGAAGAAGAATAAAACCCCCTCAAACACTCAGAATATTCTTTACTGCAAAAGAGCACTTCTGGATGCGTTGCTTTAAATCTCATTCTCTTTTTCTCTCAAAAATGACTGTTTAACATAAGAAAAAAGGCTACTTGACACAAAGCTTTTGTTATCCAGTTGATCAGCAACGTGCTTTAGATACTTGTAAGGGGAAAAAAGCCCCACAACAGACATTGATTTTAGAAAATCAATAACCAACATTTAATAAAAAGAACAGAGGAAACACAAGAGAGGAGAGGGAAACATTACGTGTAATTTTAATGTCTACTAAATTACCCAGAGATGAGGGGAAGGGGAGGTCTCCTCTGTGAGGACCACCTTAAATAATGACAGACACAAGAGTAAAGGGTGGTGGTGGAGGGGGAGAGACTTTAAAAAAAGATAACAAGAAACGGATCCTTGGGAAGCTGCTCGGAATATATTATTTTAGTTGTTTTTTTTTTTTTCTTGGTTTTTTTTTCTGTAATACTAAGCCAAGCAAATAGATCAAAGACAACACAAAGGGAAAAGCCAGTGTAACATAACGAACAGTTTCTGACTAAAATTCCTCTATCACTCCCCCATATGGCTCGACGCCTCCACCACAACAAGAAAAAGACACACACACGCACACACACACACACACACACACACACTCACACTCACAACCTAGAGAGAGGGAAGGGGAGGGGGGGCCAGGATCATTTGTTTCTAATCAACATTCTCTTGTCTTTGTGTTTTTTGTTGTTGTTGTTGTTGTTGTTGTGCGCGTCCCCCTCCTCCTTCAGCCCCCCTCCACCTCCACCTCTCCACTTAAATGAAGTAGCTGAGCTATAAGCGCATGGGTTCAGGTTCACACAAATATCTTCCTTCCTGCGGCTCCTCGAGAGGAAAGTTGTTGGAAGTGGGGCCGGGATGGCCGTGGAGGGGCTGCGGGCGGGGAGGGGGAAGCTGGCGGCGGGGAAGCGGCTATCAGCCGGCAGAGAAAGGAAGAAACTGAGGGAGGGACGGGGAGAGACGGAGAAAGAGAGACCCACCACACCAGTGAAAGCTGCCAAATGTGAAATCAGCCCAGAACACCGCGTCCCACTGCGCCCCGGCCCTGCGCGGCCGGCGGGGACCGGGGGAGAGGGCAGCGACGGACAATCGGGCACCGAGCTCATTAGTATTATTAATTATCAGGGAGGAGGAAGTTTCATTTTCGAGTCCCTAACAATAAGGAGAAGAAAAAAAAGAAAAAAAAAAAAAAAGAAAGAAAAAAAGAAAGAAAGAAAGAGAGGGAGAGAGAGAGTGGCTAACTCGGTGCCAGCCCGCCTCGGGGTTCTCACGCTGCCGGGTTTTTTTCCCAGGGCCGCCCGCCCCGCTCGTTCCGCGCCGCTCCGCGCCTCCCACCGCCCCGCCGCGCTCCGCTCCGCGCCCCGGCCCGGCCCGGCCCGCGCTGACAGCGCCGGAGCGAGCGGGGCACCAGCGCGGCCGGGCCGCCCCCGCCGCTCCTCCGCCGCTCGGGGCCGCGGGGGCAGCGCCCGCTCCGCTCCGCGCCCGCGCAACAAACTTTGGGGCGGCGGCGGCAGCGCTCGCCCCGCGCCCCGCTCCGCTCCGCGGCCGCGCAGCCCCGGGCCCGCTCCGCGGGACGCCGCGCACGGAGCGAGGCAGGCAGGCAGGGAGGGAGCTGGGGGGCGGCCAGCCCGGCTGCCGTGCCCCCCTCCCCGTCCCGCTATCCCCGTCCTGCCGCCGCCGCCGCCGCCTTTTCCCCCCGCGGCCGCGGCGGAACCGGCCGGAAAAAGTTTTCCCGGGGGGCCGTCTTACCGTTTTTCCTCCGGGGGTTGGCTTGTTTTCGCCTCTTACACCTGGGGCCATCCGCCATGATCTGCTGCTTCATTGATAAGAGTGGATCAGATGGCAGTTCGCATGGGCTCGACTCCCTGATTCAGCAGCAGCGGCGGCGGCAGCGGCAGCAGCAGCACGCAGGCTCTATGTAACGACCAAACACAGCGACAATGTGGGCATCGGGATGTCCCATTTAAACGCAGGGCGCCAACGGGGACCCCAGTTTGCACCCGAAAAAGAACCCATCCACGCACACGGCGAGGCTGGCCGTGCCGGGGGAGGTGGGACGCGGTCGGAGCGGGCTCCCCCTCTCTCCCCAGCCGGGCAGATTTCTTCTTTATTTATTTATTTATTTATTTATTTATTTATTTCTGCTCCCTCTCTCTCTCTCTCTCTCTCTCTCTCTTCCTCCCTGTGTGCGTGTGTCTCCGTGTGTGTGTGTGTGTGTGTGTGTGTGTGTGAGCGCGTGTGCGTGTGTCTCCCTCCCTGCGTGTGTGTGTGTTGCACCAGCAAAGCAGATCAGAGAGAGAGAGAGAGAGAGAGACAAGAATTACATCTCAAATGAGTCATAACTCATGACCGTATGAGGGAATGCACAGCTTTTACAGTAGGCTGTTTGACTCAATGCTAGGCGGACCATTTCCTCCTAAAAGTACTTTAATTTGACACTAGAACTTCTTTTCACGAGAAATCCTACCCTTCTCCTGCCTTCATTTTTTCTCCCCACAAAGTGCTCTCCAGCAAAGTGATAAGAGGAGAGGGAAACATGGCTCTCCCCTGTCCTTTTGGGGTAAAGCTCAGCACGGATACCTCCCCCTCCCCCTGACAACGAGGAGTGTAATTATAAACCTCTGTCACCTTTTTAGTCAGTTTGACAATATTCAGGGTTTCCCCTGCCCCTTACTTAAACAAAGCTTCAGAGTGTCATTTTTTTTTTCCTTCCCAGAAAAGAAACAGAAATCAAAACTACCGCTGTCAGAGTTTTCAGCCCTTCAGTTGGGTTTTGGTGGTTTTTTTTCTTTGTTTTTAAGGAAAAAAAAAATATAAATAAAAGCAACTTGTAAACTTTTAGACCTACTGAGTGTGCCTGTGTGCCCAGGCTGGGCAGGAGGCTCTATCTGTCAAAGGGAGAGAGGGGAAGGAGCGTTTGGATTGCTGCAAGAACGCTCCTGAAACTCAGTTCATCTCGAAGAAGATGCTGTAGCTTTAAAGATGCTTTGACTTGAGGATTAGTTTAAACAGGGGGCTATAAAAGATGTAACAGATGCAAACTGTAAAACAAGGGCAATTAACCCTTGCTCTCCTGAGCAGGATGCCCCCTCGCCTTCGCATCTATTGTCTTCTCCTGCCCTGGGAGTTTTGCATAAAACCCAAAAAATTATTACCTGACTCAACAGTTTCAATATATATATATGTATTTAAAGCAGAGTGAGATTTTTCTCCCCCCTCCTTTTCCTCTTTCCTCTCTCTTGTGTCTTTTTTACTTTGCTGGAGCTTCACACCAGGACTGAGCAGTGAAGTGTGCTGCTGTTGGGTCTTTTTATTCCGCCTGAACTCTCTCCTCAGGCGTTTGCTGTTATAAAACCTGCTTGGTTATAAACAAAAAAATAATAAATCTCCAAGCAGGTAAGAGGATGGGGAGACTGAGAGAGTGTGCGTAGGGTCAGCGTGTTTACCCACACTCTCCTGCCTGGGATTCCGCCTGGACAGAGGGAATGGGTGGCTCTGTGGATGTGCACGAATGTGGCTGAGCAAAGAAGGGGCTGAGAAATGCGCTGGAAACTTTAGCATTTGCCAGTAATTCCCGAGGCTGGGGTGGGCGATGGTGGCATCACCGCGGCGGAGCTGCCAGGAGAGGAGAGCAGCGGGGAGGGAGGACGGGCAGCGAGGCGAGCCCGGACCCTCAGCCTGCCTCGGCAAATTGGCGTTTTCATGCAAAACCACCAATGGTGAATTGTTTTAAATGCATTTCACTCCCTTCCCCACTCTCCAGCCTCCCGCAAAAAAAAAGTTGTCAGTAATTTTAAACCTGCAAATTTCTCGAGAACACTTTTCTTCCCGGAGCACCGGCAAGCTTTTAAAAATATGCATTAATTTTAATTTTTTATTTTCCTTTTGCTAAACGACTTTTAAGTTCCAGCCTGTACTTTCACTTCTTGCTTTAGGCTCCCAGAAGCTAAGGTGTTACTTCACCCGGCTTCACAAAATAAAATATAGAAATGAAACCAAGTGTGCAGACAAAACAGCAAAACTTTCTGTTTGGGGAAACACATCCTTTGCCGGGGAGCCCTGTCCGGGGCTGGGGCTCCAGCGGTGCCCGGCCGGGCTGGCTCTGCAAGCTCAGGGCATGCAAAGCATTAACAGGTACCTGCAAACTTTCAGAGCTCAGATGTAAAACCTGAAATAAAAAGAGCAGGAGGTGGGTGGGGGGTGTTTGGGGGTTTTTGCTTTTTTTTTTTTTTCTTTTTTTTTTGCAGGAGGACCAAGTCCTTTCCTAACGCTAAAACTTTTTTTTGCTGCTGCGTTTTAAAAGGCACCTCCCGTACCTGGCTGACAGGTAAGGGGAGCAGGGGTGGTGGTGGCACAGCCCCGAGCACCCCGAAACTGCTCATCCCTCCCTGGAGCGGTGCTGGAGTGACTTCAGGTTTCGGTTCAAAAGATTGAAAAAAATTAAAAAAAATAAAATTTTCTCCCCAAGTATAAACAAATCCAGGAAAATTAAAATACTCTCGAAATGAAGTAACCCATCTGATGCGTGAGATGGTGTGAGGAAAAAAAAAAAAAAAAACCAGAAGAGAAGGGGAAAATAAAAAAAAAAAGAGAGAAAATGGAATTAAATTCCAAACCTACCTGCGAAGTCTTGTTTGTAGTTTTGGCCAGAAATGGTGAGAAGAAAAAGCATGAAGAAGCCGCGAAGTGGAGGAGAAAAGGTGAAGGGAGATGCAGCTCCTGGAGAAATTGTAAAAAGCCTTGCAAAGAGTTGTCGGAAGGACCGTTATTCCTGCTGGGCAGGTTAGGACTGATCTCTTTCTGCCACTCCAGGAAACACAAACCTGGGGACGGACTGACGTGTTACGCCTCTTCTAATGACATTTTTTTCTTTTTCTTTTCTGTACGAGCGAGAGGAGAGACCCTGCAACACACGCCACCTATCTTTGTGGGGAGGGATAATTGGAGAGCACCAAACGTGAGCATCATGTGGAAACGTGATCGCCAAGTTTCTCTCTGGGAAAGGATCTGGGATAGATTATACCTTGAAGTCTCCGCGAACGCTTTAGCGGCAGAAATGCAATTCCACCTCCTCCCGCCCGCCCCCCGCCCCGCGCCCGCCCCCCGCCCCGCAGCTCCGCTCCGCGCCCCGCGGAAACTCAGCGCGCCCCGCCGCCAGCGCATCCGATCCCCCCGGGGCTGCGGGCCCCCTGCCCCGCGGGGCCGCCCTGCCCTCATCCCCCCGCTCCCTGCCCGCGCCGCTGCCCCCAGCCCGGGCCGCATCAGCCCCGGCCCCAGCGCATCCCTGCCCGCGGTGCCCCCGCGCATCCCCTGCGCTGCCCGGGCATCCCCGCCCCCTGCCCGCTGGATCCCGCTGGATCCCGGCCCCCAGGCTGGATCCCCGCCGGTGCTGGATCCCCGCCGGTGCTGGATCCCCGCCGGTTCTGGATCCCGGGCCGGGATCGCTGCTGCCGGTGCCCCCCGCGTCCCGCCCCGCTCCGCGCTCTCGCCTCTTGCGCTGGGCAAAACTAAAAACTTAACATAAAGCCTAGAAACTCAACTCTGTTCGGGTAGTGCGAATGAGCCCTCCTGGCTTGTTTTGGTGCGGTTTAATTTTTGTTTTTATGCTTCACGCGTTTTCTTTTGGGGCTTTTTTATTCCTCAACCCCCCCCCCCCCTTTCATTTCAGCGCTCATCCAGGTTCTTTGAATAGTCAGCTAAATCTGATGAAAAAAAAAATAAATAAAAATCAACCAAACGTGCTGAGATCTTACAGTCTATCTGTTTTGTTCACAGATATGGATCAGGGGTGAGATGGGCTCTTTTCCTGGCTCTGCTTTTTTCTTGGAAGTAGCTGGATGAGCAGAGAGAGACAGCGTGGACGAGTAACGCGTGGGGCTGAACTTCAGGGAGGTTACAAGTTTTTCACTTTTTTCAAGTATTAAAATTAAAATAAAATTGCATGTAGAAAAAAAAAAAAAAAAAAGAAGAGAGAAAAAAAAAAAAAAAAAAAGGAGCCCAGACTCCACCTTTGCACTGAAGGGATTGGTTATGCAAATATGGAAGGGGTTTCCTGGCAAATACAGCTTTCTACTGTATGGTTAATTAAATCATCACTCAAAAGCCTTCCAATGTGACGCTTCTGTCGTAATCCAATCAGGTTACGTAGGTCCTAAACAAGAAAGATATTTTCCACATCTGGAAGTCAGCAATTTAGCAAGTACTGCACATTATTAACCAATTCAGAGCCCGCTTCCCAGGGGGATAGTTTTTTCTTTTTTTTTGAAGTTTAAGCGTTCTTAACCAACGCTCTGCCGGTTTGTTAATCAAAAAGCCGGTTCGCGCGGCGCGTAATCGAGAAGTAACATCGAAGTGGGTGAAGGCAGGGCGAGCCGGGGATGCTGAGCGAAGGCGCTCGGCTGCGGAGGGGGCAGGCAGACCCGGCCGAGGCTGCAGCCGCTCATGCCCGGCTCCCAGCACAGCCCACAGCCGCTCCTTCCTCCTCAAGGAGCTCGAAATAGTCTCCCTGCAAGGAGAAACTTCGCCTCTTGCCCACTCGCACGGTCCCTTCCCAAGGTAAACGTGGGGCTGCCCAGAGGGCTGCGTGACAGAGCTGCGGAGCGATTCCCCTGCTCTGACCAGAGTTCAGCCTATTCCGGCACTTTATTTTATTGTTTTATCCCTTCTCCCCCTCCCGAAGAAAACCGAAACAAGCGGCACGCTGATCCCACGCTGCACTTTTGCTCACATCGAGCTCAGATAAACTGCTCTTGAACTGTGAGCCTAAAGCAAGAAGTGGAGGGCGAGCAACCGCGCTGGGATCGCGCTCCAGAATGCTCAGGGAACACCTTCCTGGAGCTCCAGCATCACAAAGCAGGGAAGGGACCCCCCTCTCCCCCCTGCGCTCATCAGAGCCACCGAGATCTGCCTCTGGGATTATTTTATTTGTTTTGGTCACCTCTCAGTTAGACGGGAGCGGGTGACCCTGTGAGATGCAGGAGAGGCAGCGCACGGGGGGGCTCCGGGCTGGAGCATCCAAATGTCCTCCCGGGCTGGAAGTGGCACCTCGGGGTGTCCCCCTCCTCAATCCCGGTTTGCAGGCGGAGTGGGGAGGGAGAGGCAGGCTCTGGCCGTCTGCTGCCGCTGCAATCCCCAGCTAGTAGGCAAAGGTGGGAACCAGCTGCCTCAATATTCCCAATGAAGATTTCTAATTATTATTTTTCTTTATATCTATAATTTATATTTATATTTTTATTCCCTGCTACGAGTCATCGTGGCTTTGTTAAAAGTTTTCTTGCCACTGTTTTCTTGCCACTATTCCCTAAACGTCCCTGCCAGCCCGATTTTCCTGCAGGATGCATGACTTCTCCATGCCTAAATGTACCTGGGTACACAGAGGCATATCACACGCATACACACACACACACACACACGGAATGATGATATCTTAATGAAATATATAGCACAGCGCAAATATCCCGAAATCAAATTCAAGTATTATTAGTTTGAATTAGATCCTCTCAGATCCAGAAGGCACTGCCTATAAATCAAGGGCAGTCTGGCAATTCCTTAAAGAGCTAAACTGAATTTAGATGCATATGATAAAAAGAAAGGAAAAGAAAAAAGTGAATGCTAATTACTGACTTGCTCAATTTCCACTCACCCACGTTTTCTAGGAGAAAAAGGAGAAAACCTAAAACCCAACCAACAAGTCCTCAAAATAAATTAATCCCATTACAAACTCCTTGCATATTGTTGCTACATTTCCAGATTACAGAACGAGGGGATGAACTGGAGATTACGAGAGGCTGCAGCCTGGCTTGCAGGAGGCAGGAGTGCTGTCGATGGTGTATCAATAAAATATATTTATCTGCAGCCACGCTGAAAAGCAAACCCTCAGAGCGTGTGATGACGCTCAAGGGCTTTAAGGAACATGTCGGCATTGTCAGATAATCCCTATTCATAATTTTGCTGGCTGCTCTTTCAGCCCTCAATCTCTCAGTTTCCCCAGCTCTGGTGAGCCTCAGCAGGGTTTGCATCGGAGCGATGAAACCGCTCGGATCTTCGCAGGACTGACGGAGCACCCAACATTACTGGATGGTATTTTAATGTCAGATATGGGGGTGTTTGTTGTTTTATTTTTTTTTTATTTTTAATTTTTGGACACTGGACATAAACATTTAGCAATCAGCTAAGCCCTTCTGAGATGGAATTTAACCTTAATCCAGGCGATGATTTCCTGCCCGGCTCTGAACTAATAACGGGTGTGCAGCTTCTTTAGGAGATGGAAATAATGACAGGCTACAGATCCTGCCTTCATTGGGGTGGTGCTGGCAGCCCGGATCCCAGTCCTGCTCCATCAGCATCCCTATGCACATCCTATTCCCTGCTCCATCTTAAAACTTTTGCACATCCTATCCCCCCCCCCACCCCATCAGTTTAAGAGCAAGCAGAGCCAAAATATCCCCACAAACCCCAGCTCCTTCCTTGTGTGTAGCTCCCAGCACTTGGAGATGGTTTTAGGGACAGTTCTCTGAGTGCAGGCTTCTCCTCTTTTCCTCAGGTTTTCCTCCATGTTTCCATGCTGCAAGTTGAGGTGAGGGTGGCCTGATCCTGATGCAGACCTGCCTGGTTAAAGCCACAAGAGAAGCAGTCCTGCCTGCAGCTCCTCGCTGGGTTTCCTTAGTCCACCAAAGCCTATCGTGGTAAAGATAAGCCCCTCGGAGATAACCCCGTGTTCCCATCACTGTGAGGATCTGTAGGGCCAGACCCTGCTGCCAGGGACAAACCCCACCATGAGAAAGGGGATGTGCAGGGAGAGACCTCCCCGTGACCCCCAGGCACCCAGCTCTGACTGGGAGGGGAGGTGAGCAGCCACCACGGAGGGCTTTGGGGTCCTGCAGGGCCTGGGCCTTCTGCTGGGACCTTCTGCCGTGGTGGCTTTATGGGGACGTGGTGGCATGGGCTGAGGGGATGATTCACTGCCTTGTTTATTTTGGTGAGTTTGCTTTTTCCCCGGTGGAGGATGAGTAACGGGGACTGTGTTTTCTTGCCCACCACGTGGAAGGAGGAAAGCTGAGGGAATAGGAGCAGAGATGTTCTGGCTGAGGAATTTTGGCTAATACATTTTAGAGGCTGGTGAAGACAGAGGTTTAGCACCTCTAAATACACTTCAGCAGCTCTGAGGCTTTTCCTTCATGTCTCTCATAGCCAGAACTATTTTCCCTGAAGTGTGGAGCCCTTCCTACATCAGGGATTAAACATCCCCATGTAGAGCATCCAGATGAGATGTGCCCACTTGCAGCCAAGCCTGGGGAGAGCATCCTTCCCTCCCCACAGCCCTGCTCCGCTGAGGGAGCTGCTCCTGCAAGATTTGGGATCCCTGTGGGTTCTGGCTGCTTCTCATGCTCCCATCTCTGGGGTGTAGGAGATGTCCTCGCCTTGAGAAAGAATCCCGATGTTGCAAAAAAAACCAAACCCAAATCAAACACAAAAAGGTGCTGGGGGGATTGTTTCCTGCAGTCACCTGTGGCAGTAGAGGATAAGACAGGCTGGAATAATTTTTGTGAGCAGGGAAGGCCCCATGTGGGCCCAAGATGCCGCTGGATACTTTTGCTCAATACAGGTGTCCCTACAAACCGAGGTTTGGAAAGCAAAGCCTTTATTTTTTTTCCAATTTCCACATGGAGGAGAGGGCAGAGAGGAGAGGAAGAAAGGGTCAGGGAATGACTCTCCCCCCCACCCGCTGATGAGGTATTTGGGAAGAAACCTTTTGAATCAACATTCCCAAAGTTTCTGAGTTCCTCTGCGGAAAACCCATGTAGGGATAGGATACGAGCCAAAAGCAAGGGGAAAGATTGTCTGGCTTTAATTTATCTATCCCTGGGCATTTCTAACCAGCAGATCACTGTAATACTTGATCTTGTGTGAGTCCCTGAACGTTAAAAGTGAATCTCCTCATATGTTTTTGTTAATTTTGTCATTTATAAAGCCACTTCTGAAGGCCTAGAGCTGCTCAGCTGCTGTTCACAACGTCTGCCTGTGTGTCTGCAGCAGGGCAGCAGCGTCCACAGGTCCCAAAATTTATTTTTTTATTGGGCAGAGAGCAGTGAGGCACAAGCATCCTCCATCCACTGTCCCACACCATGAGATGGAGATGCTTTTCCTTCTCTTCTGGGACCAGTGCTGAAGTTTGGCCACATTTCTTGGCTCAGTTGGCAGTGATTAAAATTCACGGCTCACTTTTGTTTATAGTTGGTTGTTTACTTTGTTGAATTTTTAAAAACTTGTTAGAATGCAATTGAACACAGATTCAACAGTATTTAGGCTTGAAAAATAAAGATGCATTAGAAAGATGCCTATTATGCTTCAGAATTATTAATTGACATTTTTATGATGAATAATTAATCATTTGAATAATTTTCGTATCTCTGATCTGAACACATATTTGCATATCTAATGTCTGATTTTAAATGTGGTTTCTTTAGTTGCATTCTCCCAGGACAAAGACATGAAGTAAGTAACATCCTAATGCAAAACTTTTTTTTTTCTTTGCACTTGTAAAAGTATGTTTATTGAAATACAAGTTCCTCTCTAGTTATGAAGCTGTTAATAATCTATGCATGACATATATGCATTAATAAGGTGGTGAATCCTCTGGATATGAGCACATTTAGGCCTCATTTTCTTATATACAGTGGTGAGGTCCCCCTGCAATACCTAAACCCATGTGAGGTTAAGCTAGGAAACCATAAAGAAATATCTCAGACACACAGTGTTCCTGTCCTGTTTATATGACACTTACTGAGGAGATCAAAGGTTGTTTCAATTTGAGGTGTTTGAAACATCAAGAACTTTTAATATAAATATTAACTGTGTCCTCCCAGCGAGCCAACACCAGCATTTTCCTGATATATTTTAATTTTTGTAAATCATGGCCCTCAAGACCCCGCTGTAGCTGCAGTTGGTGGTGATAAAGAAGCAGCAGAAGTGCAGATCAGTTATAAGCTGGTCAGCAAAGGGGTGCAAGGGATGGTGCTGGTTGTGCAACCCTGCTCGGCGTTGGGCTGGTGTGAGCACAGCTCAGCCACAGAGGGAACAGAAAGGAGGAAGGGGCAGCTGGACAAAACCAGAGCCCGAAAGGTAGAAAATTAAATGAAGGAATGGAAGAAGGAGCCTTTGCTCCACTGCCTCTGGCCATGGGTTAATTGTTACAGAAATACTGCCTGCCCTGCACCCCAGGAGTTGCCTTCACTTCTGTGAGAATTTGATTTATTAAGAAATTAAAGATTTGGAGAATTTTATTTAGTGGCACCTTTAATTGTTCAGGGAGCCCAGATATTCTGTGTGTAGCCTGTTGGCTCCTTGATGTCATACTGAAGAACTAAGGTAATGGTTGCTCTAGAAATATCTAAAATTGATGCACTATTTATTTTTAGCAGATTAGAGAAATTACATCAAAATGGAGGCACAAATTCATTACAGTGTTTAAATTTCCTTAGTGCCATTAATACAAAGAACATAGGACATACACAATGTAAAATGAAAAGAAAAGCTCTTAATATCTTTTTTTCTTTTCACAGCAGGTAGTAAAAATTATGCCCCCCAAAAAATATTTTTTTTTTTTTTTTTTTTTTTTTTTTTTTTTTGTGGAAGTATATTATATAGACTATGGTAATGTAGTGGGCAATATCTGACAGACAGATACTGCATAAAGAAACTGTGAAACTCAGTTCTCAGAACAGGCTGAAGTTATACCGAATAGGATGTTTAGCAGTTGCATATGCTCAGTGATAACAGATCCTTTTTTTCTTTATTTTTTCCTTTTATTTTTTTTTTTTTTTGAGTTTTTAAAAGCAAGAGTGGTAAACTTGAGCAATCCTTGTCACATGGAGGGCCAGGCTCTGAACCCAGTGGTCAAAACTGCCACTGCTTTAAGTGGTGGCAATGCCAGCAAGATGTTTGCAAAAGGATGAGGTGGGAGTTGGGGTTAAACCTCTGCTTTTTTAGTTCTAAAAGCAGGAGAGAAAGCAAATCCAAATTGAGATGCTCCCACAATTCTTTGTAAAGGGAGACAACCCTTCTGGGGAAGGGGTCACCCAGCAGCAGTTCTGGGGTGAAGGCGTCCTCTAATGAGAATCCCAGAATGGTTTGGGTGGGATGAACCTTAAAGTTCATCCCATTCCACCCCCTGCCCTGGGCAGGGACACCTTCCACTGTCCCAGGCTGCTCCAAGCCCTGTCCAACCTTGGACCTTTCCATGGGACATCAAGAACAACATCCAATGCCCCTCAGATGTTGTCATACCTCCATGAGACCAACGGGCAACTTTGCGGAAGATTTATCAACATAGACATTTTTTTGTTTGGCTTTAGAATGGTGAACATAAATTCTACAGCTGCACAGCAGCCCCTGTGCTACCTGGTTGGGACTAGGTCAAATTTCCTTTTTCCTGGCTTTCTTAGTGCCACCCTGCTTTTCCCACCGACTCCTGATGGAGTTAATGGAGGTGAAATTAGCAGCGAAGGATCTGGATGCAAAGTTGACATTTTGATGCCCATCTGAAAGTTTCAGACTCGATCGATTGCCCCAATTATTTCTTATCACCACCCCGGGGAAAACATATTTTCCTTTCCACGACTTCAGGAGATTAGCTGGATATTTTAAAATCTACAGAAACACAAGGGTTACGGAGATATTTAGAAAATCCCAAATGATTTGAAACAATTAGCTGCTGCAGCATAGTTTCCAAAGCAATTAGCCACTGCAGCATAGTTTCCTTGTGTACAGAATTGCCCAATATCTGGGAAACTGCTGCCGTTCTGTGGGTGGCTGCAGACTGGATCGGATTCCAGGAGAAGCAGAGGCACAACCCAGCGACTGCTGCTCACCTAAACTGCAGATTTACCCAGGAGCTGGCAGACATCCCCCTCGTCAGGGGTGGCATTGGACTTGCCAGGTCTTCTGTTTGCTTCCCTCTGACTATCAGCATCATCTCCAGCCTGTCTGTAGATAGAGCCTTGGCCAACTGGCCCCTTTCCAAGCCCAAATCTTAGACTCTGGGTTATTAGAGCTGTCAAAAACCAGAGAGAGATTTTTTTTTTTTCTTTTCCCTTGCAATGGAAGTGTTCTCCACGTTGTCACTGCCTCCCCAGTTTATGTTTTAAAAATGTTTCTTGGGAAATTTCCTGACTCGACTCTGGGTCATTTGAAGGGTTTCAGGTCAGAATTGAATTTGAAGTACCAGCAGCTGGACAAGATGCTTCTTCCCATGGATGGTTTTAGGTGCACATACACTCCTACCAATCCTCCTTACTATATCTCTTCAAACTTGCTCCAGGCAGCATCCAAACTATTTTAAACCTCCCCATCCTTTTTTAACACACATCAGCTATCCTGCTTCAAATCTCTGACAAGGATGTGAAAACCGCAGTGTCAGAACAACTGCTGCTCTCTTCTTGGATTCTGACAACCAACCTTCAACCTGAAACCCTCTAAAAATGGCTATTTTTATCTTTTTTATGTATTTTTTTTTAAATTCAGAAGAGACTATTGGCTGTGTTTTCCCCCCTTGTTCTGACAGGTTGGAAATGGGTCCAAAAAAGGCACGGGGCAGAATGTGGGAATGCTGTTTGATGCCCACATGCCAGGGGATCCACCTGCCAATGGTTTTAATGACAAAGAGGTTGTAAATGGATGTGACTTCCCAAATTCTGGGCTGGGGAGGAGGCAACACGGTCTCTGGAATAATTCTGGCCGCTTGGGTTGGCTGCTGTGAGTGTTGATCTCCTTGGCTTCAGGAATCAGGAATTGCAGCTCCATGTCCCTGTCTCCTGTCCCATAATTTGACTGAGCCACAAGTAAAGACAGTGGTGTGGACTCAACTCGTAGCACATATTAAGAGTGTGATATTAATTTGTCAATATTTGGTTGTTTTGATGGCTTTGTGGGGGCTGGTGCTGAGGATCAGGGCAGCAAAGCCCATCCTGGATGCCTTTGTAGCTCATCTACACCAATGACTCTGCTGGGCTGACTCCCTGTGTTTAAGCCTGGGAAAGGGCAGGAGCCCAGGGAAAAGAGGACAAATCCAATTTTGGGTTTGGATATCTGCTGTTGGGGCAGGTGAGTGCCTGAGAGGGCTCTTGTGCCACCAGCACCCACCAGCTGTGCCTGGCCACGGTGGTTTTGCCTATGCCAGAGCCTGCCTGCTGGTGGCACTCATTTTTGGGAGGTCCGTGCCTGGAATTTGGAGGCAGGAATTTGTAGGGTGGCATTTCGGAGGTAGGAAGCGAGGGGTAAAAAGCCACATCTGATATTTAGTTATTTAGATGTTTAGAAAGTGAATCTGGTTGGAGGTGGGAGCAGTAGGGAAAGCGACGCCGATCCACGCACGGGGAAGGCAAGCTCTGCCTCGCAGAGAGAAATACAGAGCAGAGACTGAAAACACTGCAAATATTTGTTCTCATTGTCAGATGTTTCTATAAAATCTGTTGTTACTGAATCACTGCTGAAGTTACGGAGCATTTAAATAAGCAGAGGGTGAAAAAAGCTAAGTCTAATTATATGTTTCGTGCCATTTACAGAGGTTTCCAGGGGATTTTCTTTTAATAAAAGTGCAGTGCATCAAAAGGAATAAATCCTACAATTTTGTTATTTACAAATCAGCCGTGTCTGCTGCGAGCTGACAGACTTATCCTCCATCTTACACCCCCTCTCCATCCCAAAATGCATCCAATTCACTGACATTTATTCCAATACTCTTCAATACTTTTATAATACATTTATCTCAATATTCTTTACACTATTTTATGCCCCATATGCTGGTAAGCAAACAGATCAGAAGCAAATCATCATCAAAGCATAAAAATATTCTGAAAGAAAAATACAGAGAAAAAACCCCATAATGTTGTAAAATGAGCAACATAGATGTTTTCCAGATGAAGAGAACAAGTGCCTTTTGCATCCCTGCCCGTCGATTCCTGAAGATTTCAAATCGGAAGCCTGGCTGGAGATATGATGTAATTAATTAGCTAAAATGATTTACTAACATAAAGCATAACGCTCTTTCAGTGATTAATTTTTATCCCCTTCACATTTTTTTTTCCCCCTCCACAACCACTCTGCCCCTTTCTGACTCCAGATTATTTAGCAGTTGACTCCGGTGTTCGCAGTGTTGCATATCAATCCCGGGGACCAAAATATGCCACTCATGTTTTTCCTGCTCTGTAATCTATGGATGCAGCACCTAACCCTGCAGCCCTCCTCTGTGCTTCACAGAGAAGGGAGATGTGCTGAATCAAGTTGTTGAGGCTGTATTTGAGCTGAAGGAAACACAAAAAAAAACCAAGACACCACCTTTGCTCTTGTCCAACTTGGCCACCACCATGATACAGCAACGTGGACAATGCTTTAGTAATTAAAACTCTGCCTGCAAGAGATACCAGGGAAAGAAAGAAGTGAAAATCAGATGGTTTCTCACAGGTGTGAACGTACTGTGCATATTTAAATTCTTTACAGAGGCCTTGGACCTGCCTTGCAGCAGCCCTGCCATTCCAGGACGAGCCTCTTTCCTCAGTAGCCGCCGCCCGTCGAGCCAAATTGTGTGATTGTTTTGTGATATGGATATATGCGGACTGGGGACTAAATTAAGGACATTAAACTCAATTTCCTTAAAGATAGGAGCCAGATTTTAATATTGCAGCTGTCCAGAGGTGAAAGGGTAACGAGGACATGAGGAATTCCTGGACAGGAAAGGGACACTTGGCCCAACAAGTCTGTCCCCCTTCAAGTTTATTACAACACACCTCCCCATGTTGTCAATATATCCTCCAGCCCTGTCTGCCTGTGTAAACATGTCTGGCTATCTCTTCTGTTCATTAATACTTCAGTTCGCTCCATGCTTTTATTTGACATAATGCTCACCATGCTCTGAATTGGATCCTCTGCAAGAATTCACTGTTTATTCTTAGACCTTTCATTTTTAATTGGCATAATCTGTTTTGTTTTTTTTTTTTTTTTTCCCTTTTAAAACTCACCAGATACAGCCACTACCTCAGTCCTCAACCTAATTATGAAAATATTAATGTTTAGGTCTTTTTAAAAAATGATTAGGCTCAGCCTATGTTTATATAAAGTATCTTTAACAGCCGGAAACAATAATTACTGTGTATCTTATTCCTATTTCAGTCACTAAAGTTCTTCTCTGGAAAAGGTGATCAAAATTGGAATTACTGGAGATAAATCTATCATGTTCCTTGTGTGATAAGAGCCCTTTTGATTTGCAGGCAATCCTTTGCTGGAGTGTCCATATCACACTTTATTTATACTGAATTGGCATCGATTCAAAATTGATGTTTGACAGATTCAGTACAATTTTTAAGGTGGAACAGGACTTTTGGGAGTCAAGTATTAACTTATGACAATCTTGTAAAGTCAAGAAATAGCCTTGAAAACTGGTGGGAGGAAAATAAATCTCCCAAGAAATGGGTACCATTAAAAGATTTCTAACCGCTAACTGGTCTGCATTTGCTGAAAACCATCTCCCTTTAAATTTTCTGCTTGCAAAGTTGAGAGGGAATTAGCATACAGATGCTTCCTCAGACATGTGAAAAAACCTGGGTCTTTCCTTTCCTCTGAGGCAACTCAAAGGAGAATGTCATTAAAGCTCTCAACACAAACCGTGGGGAAAGAAACACAAGTCACAGATAAACCTGAGTGATTTTCAAATTTCAAAGATTGATAGGCTGGCGAAATAAAAACACTTCGGGTAAAGCATGAAGTGGAAAGCAGGCAGAGTAGATCTCTGTGAGGCAAGATCAAAAAAAGACACTTAAATTTGTCGTTTAAGTGCATTAAAATCCCAGAAAACCAATATATTAACAATTATTTCTGATATCTAGCCATGCCCTGTTGCTTAGGGAAGCAACTTGATTTTACAATGAATTAAAAGTTTGATTTATGCATTTATTTGGAGATTTTCCCCTGAGAAAAGAGGCACTGCTAGCAGAGGTTGTTTAGGGGAAGAAATTCTGCACCCTGTTGAGAAACACTGAGGTTTTGTTCAGGAACTATGATGGCAGTGCTGGGTGGACAGGGAACTTTGAGAAACTTGGAAACGGAAGAAAAATTAGAAATCTCTTGGTTTCAGGCAGGTGAAGAAACAGTTATGACAGAAATGAAAACATTGACATGCAGCTGGTTTAAAAAATTAATCAGTAAGCAGTTTCTGAGAGACAAAGAAAACTTCAGGTTCATATCCAGGATCCACAGTGATTTAAAAATCCTGTAAAATTTAAAAATTCCAGCCTTACCAGGGAGCTGGTGATCCAAAAAGGAATTGAAAATGCCACTTTGGGCCTGGATAAAGGCAATGAAGGATGTAAAAATCTTTTCCCATGGCATCTCTTGGGCACACATAGCTTAAAATCCCTTGGTTTTTTTATCCCCTGTTTAAAGATATTGGTTTTAAAAAGTGGAAGTCAGTGTGGTGACTACCACAACATCAGACTGCTTTTTGTGAGGGTCCTTCCACAAATATAATAAAGGAATAATTGGTAAAAGGTGTGTAATAATAAACTGAAATTTTAATCTTGGTCCAGTTCGGATAAATCCTCACGAGGCCAAACATTTTTAGTCTTGCTGTTGAAAGAAAAATCCATTAAATTGGGTGATGTAGATGTGCCAGTAATGGCAACAGAATTTCCATCTAGTGTTGGGCAAGTTGTTTGAGGAAACAAGAAATGTAAAAGTTGATAAAAGTAGTAAAGCCATAGGAGCAGAACCCATTCTCAGCTGCTGCTGGGTTAATTTAAATACCTGCTGAAATTCTGTGCAGTTACCAGAGGACAAAATGAAACTGAAAACTCTTTAGGTAACCTCACGTGCTGGAGTGGGTCCATTCAGCCACGTTCAGCAATTCTTTTATTTCACTTTTTTTCATTGAAATTTACTGGAAGGTGTATCCTTCTGTCAGGTGAAAGACCTGGAGCTCTGCTCTTGTGGTTCTTGAAGCTTATTTCAAGCTTATTTCATGGACCTGGTCAATTGCTAATATAAAAAACTGGATTGGGAATGAGGTCCAGGGTCCCCCAAAGATCTCCAAGTTTCCGTGACCACTGAAATGGAGTGGAAATTGTGGTTTTTCAGGGAGGAGACACTCTTATAAATAGGATTTAGGGGCCAAAATGTCTTTGGTGCTTTTGAAAAAGCACCAGGAGGGCTGCAGAGCTCCTTCAACACTGCCCCGAGTTGTGGTAGCACAAAAATCAGCTCTGATGCTTTTGTCCTGCCCTCCTCAGCTGGTTGTGCTGAGCTTTCATGGCCAGATCTGCCACCCTTGGGGCAGAAAGGAGCTACAGCGCTCCAAAACTATGTGTGACTTTCAAGGGACACAAGATTGGTTTTGTCATCCTTACAGTAAACCATCATCGTATTCCTGGGATAGAAAGTTTTACTCCAACACTTACCCCTTAAATTAGAATAGGAAAAAAGGTTGGCTTTTAAAAGTAAAAAAAAAAAAAAAAAAAAAAAAAAAAAACTTATTTAAAAAGATTTTAATCTCCCCTAAACTCCCCATCACCTAAGGACTAAAAGAAAGCATCCTCTTATCTCCCCCGTCCCTTCTGCCGCAACTCCAGCTGCTCCCTGCGCCCTTCCCCTTCTCTCCAAGCCTCACCTGGGTTTTTCTCCCTCTGCCCCTTCCCCAGCTCCCTGCCCAGCTCCTTCCCAGCCCTGTGCCCGCTGGGGCCTGTTTGCACGTTTGGCCCTGCAGGACAAAGCCCTGTTTGCTTTGCGCCCTGGGCCGCGCTCCCGGCGCTGCTGATGCTGCATTTGCTGCTGGTCTGGATCTGGCGTTCACAGACAATCGCTGCTGTCACTTTTATGTCCCCGGCGCGGCTCGATACGCTACCTTTGATATTCTGATTTAATTCTTTTACATAGATTAGAGACCAGACAAGCTCCTAACCTGACCGAGGCGCTACCCCTGTATTGACTGCCAATCTCTAAGTCGCTCGGTGAATGCTGTTTGCAGACTCTTATCAGTTCATTAAAGTTTGCTATCATTTATGCAGTGGCTCTGTACCTTGCTGGCAATCTCCAGTGTGGGATCTTATCAAGCGCTCTTTTGAAAGTCTAGCCATATTATATACCATCCGTGGTATTTTTCTTGTCTACCTTGGCGGGGGTAGCTTTGAAAAATTCCAACAAATTATTTGAGCAAGATTTCCTGCTCATAAATCCACTCTGCTCAAATTAGGATTTTCAGTTTGTTTCCTCACCAAATCCAGCAAAACCGTTCCTATTCTGTTATTCATAGCTACAAATTGTGTTATGTTAATTTGTTTATATTATAAGTTAAAATAATTTTGTATGTATATATTCCTCTGCATATGCATGTGTACATAAAAGTGTGTGTATGTAATGGAGATTATATTGAAGTATATTGGGCTTTAAAGCTGAATATGTTAAAATTGTTAATGCAGTATAAAATGCAACGGATAGAGTTAGGGACAGATCTTTGGCTGGAGTAAATGAATTTGACTTTGAATACATTTTGCTAACTTAAATGGTGTTAACTTGATTTATGTGAGCTGAGGAGTTAACCCTTATGCAATGTGCTTACTTTACTTCTGTGCTGAGAGATCAAAACGACTGTTGGGGTTCTTCTTAACATTTCTGATTTATTTCAGGTCTCTATCCACAATTTTTATGGCTTTATTTGGCTCAAGAAGTATATTTTTATTTGCTGCTGCAAAAATATTTTAAATGTTAAAATCTTAATTCTAAATAGTATGTAATATTTTGTTTTGGACTAGCAGTTTCTTCTGCTTTATTTTTCCATTATTTGACTATTTTAGGATGTTTACTATCTCTCCCAGACTTCTGTTCCCATCTGCAGATCTTTCTATTGCAATGATGAACCTGGCAATTTCTGGTAAATACAGTAAGTGGTTGATTAATATTAGATTCATGCTTAGATTGATTTTAATATCGGAAAGCGAACATTTTGCACAGGAAACAGTCCCTCCCTTTGAGTTGAAACCAAATGAAAAATTTAAGACAAAAACAAATGGAATTTGTGTAATCTAACTGAACCTGTTTAAAAGGTGCTGTAGCTTGGGTGCCACATCCTCTCTGCTGAAGTTTGCTGATATTTTGTCTGAATTATTGCCTGGATTATAAATCATGGTGAGGAAAAACCACTGTGGTTATGGTTCCAAACAGAAACATTTTTCACAGAAAATCAAAACCTTAATTTTTTTTCCAAGTTCATATTTTTTTAATGAAAATTGGGTTTTGCTCTGAAAGAGGATTATGTTTTTTAACAAGAGTTAATTTTTTTTTTTTGATCCATGAGAAAGCAAGTCTGATAGGAAAACTTTTGACCCACTGGGATCACCCTAAACTCTTATGGCAAAAACATGAGATGGGAGAGAACTGGATTTTAAGTACCTGCTCACAAGTATATTGATTAAATCACAGAATTTAAATATACAACATATGGAGCTCAAACCACTCTTCTGTCATGGGACAAGGTCAGTCCCATTTATAAGCTGCAAAACTCTTGGTTTGTTATGTCAGCAATGAAAATATCTGAATGAGAAACTGTATTTGTGAGATCTAAAAGATGAGGTGCTAACTTTGAAATCCAGTAGGAACAGTTTTTTAATCAGAATGACCACAAAACACCCCCCACTAAAGCATATTTGCTTTTCCCTGGTTCAATACTCTGATTGCCACTATTGCATATTGTCACATTTTCTCTCACCTTTGGATGTATCAATTATTTTGTTTTTAGTAAGATTTTCTCTTCAAATGAATAATATAACAGCATATTTGGGCTTTAATTGTTCTTTTTACCCAAGTCTATCCGCTTTGTGAATCTCCCAAGCTTTCCTTGATAAGAAGGATTTCCATTGATTTATCCTTTAAATCCATGAGGATCTTTATCATAGTGAAGTTTGAACTCTCTATCATTAACTTTTAAACTTATATTGACATGAAATGTGATTAAAGTTAAATTTTATGATTAGAATTAATTTTATAACAGCACACATGCCCAGCTCCAAGCACGGGGCTCAGTTACTAGACTAATAGCATTGCAGCTACAAACAAACTTTGTTAGCTTCCACGTAGTTATCATAGCAATCAATACCTGAATAATTAAATTCCTCCATTATCAAATTCTAGTCTTCTTTATCAGCTTTTCTTCCACAAGTAATTTTTTTGTCTTAATCTGGTTTCTCTTTGGAAAGCCTACAGCAGCCTTGGAGTTTCACCAGGCAATCTTTCTTTTCTTCCCTGTTAAGTTCTGTAACCCAAATTATTCAATGCCAAAATCTGAAGTCCTTAAAGAAGATTCCACTGAATGGAAGTTTGATCAAACTCTATTTTGTTTTGTTTTAATAGAGACTACTAATTTTATCTTGTCTTGGCCTTGAGTGAAATCCTATACTTGTAAGTATTTGAAATTGCCATTCATTTTCTTGATTCATTCTCCTATTGATTTTCTTTCCAACTATTTCCATCCAATGTATCTAATAATTATTAGAGACGAGGGAAGAACCAAGTGCCTGCACCCACACCCCTCTGAGCATCGTGGCTCATGCCCATCTTTAATTAACGTAAATGCAAGCAGAGTTGTTTTCCAGGCTAAAACCAATTGTTTTAATGCTAAATCCTTACAATTCATCATTTTCTGGTGCATTTTGACATGGGATTGGTCAGGGGTGGCTCCTGGAAGAGCATTACACATCCTGAAGCTCCATGCTCCTCTCAGACCTGGTGCTGAATGACTCAAGCAGGAAGGAAGGGGAAGGATTCCTGCTCCCTTTCATACTCCTGTGGAATCACTCCAACCTCTTTCATCTGTTCATTACTCTGTAAATGCAACACTTTCCAAAAGAAATTCACTGCTGAATTAAGGGGGGAAGTGGGACACAAAACAAATGGGGGTGATAATGAATTGAAGTGATGATCTGAGGAGCTCATAGTGCTTCATAAGCATTAATTAATTAAACCTGACTAGATCCCAGTGAGGTAGGTATTAGGGCCCATACTCCAGGCCTGGCTGCGGTGTGCTATTTCTGTATCTCAAATTCATTCTGTTAATGTGCATTCTGATGAGAGGACTGAAATGGTGTCTGACTAGTAGAGATGACTGTGCATATATTTAAACTGTGAATATTCTGCACGATGAGTCTTCTTGTGGAAGCGCCTTGCTTTTTTTTTTTTTTTTTTTTTTTTTTTTTTTTTTTTTAATGCAGCCTTGTTCCTGAATAAAAAATGCACGATAAATGAATTGTACAGGGAGCACTGAAGGGCTACTGATGACCTATAGTTATGTACAGTGTGTAACTCATCCTGTTACCCAATTAGGATGATCAGAACTTTTCTTTCTGTTGCTGGAAACCTGAGTGTGCTTCAGTGAGTGTATTTCATTTCTTTTATAGAATACTTTATTTAATTGCTGTAAGAACTTAACCTACAATTTTAACTGCAATATTTAGAGGTGTGAAGAGTACTCGAAATTTTTTTTTCAATTGATTATAAAAGTCATTCTTAGCTTTCAGTGCAAGAAACTTGTTTTGTTTTTAGTACTGGTGCAGAGCTTTGACTCCTAATGAATGTTTTCCCCTTTTTTTCTCCATCCTGCTCTAAACAAGATGTTGTTTATTACTTGAAGCATTATATGTAAGCCCAAAGAATATGTTACATGTGACTGGAGCTTTGGCAGACTTTGAGAAACTGAAGTTTCCAGAAATTTTGCTATGTTTAAACACCAGAGCCTTGTTTTAAGGAAAGATTTCTACTTCCAAATGTGTGGTTGCCTGAACCTTTTACATTTTCAAGTCAGATTCCTCTGCCAAATAACACACTGTACCTTAACTATAATAAAAAAGCAGAGACTCTGTGTTTATAAAAACATTACAGGAGCAACTGTGATCATATTTCTTGAATTTATTCTATTCATGTGCTCAAATATGCATTTTTAGAGTGAGCTCTCCGCTGCACCGGTCACTTACAGGAGTAGAAAATGACATGTAGAGGCAGAAGGCTGGCAAAATGCAACAAACCAAACTGGTAAAGGACAGGAATTCAGAGCCAGACCAAAATGTGAGGTCAAGGAAGTTGCTCTTATAATAATAGTGGTTATCTGTTTAATGTGTGATCTGGCAGTGGTTCGACACTGACCATAAGCAATTACACATGTTTCTAAACTGGTGGTATAGGAGCCCTGAGCAACTCTACACGAGCTAGATGTGCTGTGAGAAATGGGCACTGGCTCTATTCTTGTGGTTCTTCTTGCTTAATGTCAATTAAAATTGCAGCTTTGTAACAGATAGAAATTCCCCTTGTGTAAAACAGTGTCTATATTCCCCCTCTTATTTGCCATACACTTAAACTCCTATATTGAAACCAGTTTTGTGAGGCAGGCTCCTGTCGGGGCTGATAAATGCTGCATAATGCTCTTCTCAACAGACATGTGGTTAGACACGACTCCTCTGCCTGCCTGGCTGTTATTTGAAACAGCTTTCTTTACAGCCCAGCTCCAGTGGCAGCTCCCCTGAATGATGCCCTTGTTCTGGGTTTTGTCACGCAGGAGCCTGGGAGGGGAGCAGGGCATCCTCGGTGTGTGCTCAGCTGCCCGAGAGCAGGAGGTGACCTCTCAGGAGTTAACAGCAGGAAGATCTGCGAGATACCAAACTGCCCGAGCACAGACTGGGCCCTGGGAGCTGCTGTGGCCTGGCCCTGGCTCTGACACCAGTGTTTCATGGCTTTGGTGAGCTCGCTGGACGGCGCATCTCGCTGCCTTTTAATAGACTTGGATCCCACTGTTGAAAGAGCTTCTGTGTCCTCTTCTGTAAAATAGCTCTGGAATGTTTTCCTGGGCTTAGGAGGATGTGGCTGGAGTGGGAGCTGTGCAGTTGAGCTGACTGCAGTAGAAACTGTGCTAATGGGCTATGGAGACACCCAAAAAATGCCTCTTCTGCCCCAGGATCAAGGAATTGTGCAGGATTTGACTTCTTTAGTACAAGTCCTGTTACCGCTGGCTTGAACCTCAGCCTTTGCGCAGAAGGAGCTGTTGTCACCAACCCGCCCTGAGTACCAGATAGAAATAATGACTTAAAAAGGGGCATGTGGGCTGCTTAAACCAAATCCCAGCTGAGGTGTAAGACCTGAGGTCTTCTGAAGGCTCTTCACCTGGCTCTGGCCATTGCAGAGGTACTGACCCCATGTACATCCTTACCAAACTCAGCAAGGCATCCCAGAGGGAAATGGGGGCCTGAAAGGCTGAGTTGAACAAGGATTTAATGACCAGAGCACATCAGTTAATCATCAGTCATTTTAGAGCTGTATCAGGAGCCTTGCAATAATCCTGAAGTGGTTCTGGTGGCCACAGACTTTCATATCACATCAGTGCACGCGCTTTGACTGTCTCCAAGTCTTCCAAAATGCAACTTCTCATCCTTTTACTTTCCAAAAGCGCACAAAAAAAGAAAAGGGCTGCAGAAATCATGCCTGTGGCCGAGAACTAAATAAGGAAACGCAACTGCTTAGTGAAGAGCCACCCCCTCCCAGAGAAATGTCAGCAGCACAATGGGCACTATTATTCCCCTCCTTTGCAACCCGACTGGGGGGTTATGCTGGAGTCTGTAGGAAAGGGCACCAGAATCCTCTCAGAACCCAAACTCTGATCAGCATTCAGGGCTCCCTTTTTGGGGTGCCACATGCAGAGGAGCCCCTGTGCTCCCTGGCACACCCACGACTTGTGGGAGGCAGCTGGAGGAGCCACTTTGCTGCAGGCTGCCCTGTGGCCCCTTCCCCTCATTGCTGTTGTGCAAGACAGTTGTTAATTACCTGTAATAAATAAAGCGCGGCTCTGGAGTATAATGAAATGGTCATGTGCAGCAAATGGCTTAGTGCATCAAACATCTCTACTGCTGTTCCATGTGCTGAAAAAAAAAGAATATATTTTGTGATGGGGCAGGGTTTTTTCAACTTTTCCCATAACATGTCCCATATTTTAAGGAAAAACCCTCTCATTGAGATTATCTCCTTCTATTCATTGTCTCATGGACTGTCTACTACTTCCTATTAATGAAATCTGTACTTAGCAAACTATAGCAATTATCTCCACAAAAATGTTGATAGGGTAAGAACATTGTTTTAACCTTCTTTATTGTGATTTACAATCTGGAAACAAGGAAAAGGTCCATGATTTCTGTGCTACTCAACTCTCTGAAGTCTATCAGGACCAACTCCACAAACTGAACTTGGAACCAAGAGTTTTATGGAACAACTATTTGGAGGTGTTTTCAAACAAGGTGAGAAAATAGCCCAGGTTGTGTTAGCTGTCCTAGTATTTAGAATTTTTTCTGTTGTATAAATAAATAAAAATAGTAATGATGCCAATAAATTACAATCCAGGTGATGTTGCAGCTTTTTCTCAGCATGTGCCTCTTCTTATGTATGAATGAGAAGGTGAAAATATCTTCATACTTCAAGTTAATTTTAGTGAGTTAAACAGACACCAATTTGCTAATATTGGGAAGATTTCATTTGGAAGGTGTCCTAGTCTTGGAATACTCTTCCTAAAAATAATGGGACTTACCTTTTATATTGGAGTATCTAGGAAAATATTGCATATGTTTTAACTGGAGTCATGTCAGAACTTTGCTGGGGAACTTATTGATCTTTATACAAGGCTGAAAAATATTTGCAAATTTGCAGCTGGGCAAAGTGTGTTGCATGGTTAAGCTGGAAATTATTCTTCAAAGTATGAAATTTTTTTGGCAAAATTTTTGGTCAGAAAGAGTTAAAATATTTCCCTTTGATATTATGGAAAGAAAACAGCTTGACAAGACAAATGTTTCAATTCAATTTTGTAATTTTGGGTTTGTATTTATTTTAAATTATATATTAGATAACCTTCTATATTATTTCGACATCACTCAAATGAGTGCTTTTGATGTTTCCCACTCATCATTTTTTGGAATATCTTTCCCATGAGAAATTTTGACTTCTTGTTCCTACTCATTACCAAAAACACTCTCTCACCAGTCTTTGTACCTTTGTATTACCCACATTTGGGTGAAGAGGCAGCTCTGTAGGAAGTCTTGTTTTATCTATGCTGTATCTTCCCAACAAGCTCAGAGTGTTCTGTATGTAAAAATAAGGTTATGGTTTGTGTCTTGAACACTTTGGTCTTTGGGGAGTGTGCTGTAGGTGATGGCTCAGGAAGATCCACCTTAAACCCTTGTCTTGGTGAGCTGTTAAACAAGTGACTGGTTTTCTGCTGGTATGTGAATCTGACTCAGCTCATCTTCTACACAGAATCTGGGTGTGGAAAGTATGATGGGGGCAGCAGGTTTTGGATGCTCACCCAGCTGCCTCGTCCAACCATTCCTTCAGTGTCATGTGAGAAAAAGTGCATCATCTTCAAGAAATGTTAAATTCCTTAGAAACAACTGTAAGGATGACTCAATTCCTTATGAAGGAGCAAATAGATTTTGACCTCTGAATTCCCATTTGGTTTTACTTGAAGGATTGAACCTGTGTCTTTTTCAGGAGACACAGAGCTCCAGGAAAATGGGCGAAGTCTCCTCCTTACTTTCTCTACGCTAGCAAGACCACTGGAGAGGCCCAAAGGCTCCGGTTGCCTAACCCTGCAGGGCCTGGTGTTATCCATCTGGAGATGCCTCTGGCACATCCCCAGCTTGCCTCCCTGGCCTCCTGCAGGTTTTCCTTCTCCCCCTGCAGCCGCGCATCTCCTGCAGCAGCCATTCCTCCCCTGCAGCCGCGTGGCAGGAGCTGCTCGCGAGCCTCCGTGGGAGTCGCCGCGGCTGCGCTGGTGAAGACGCACAAGTTTTGAGGCAGAAATGTGGCTCAGAATAGCTCTGCCTTACTCCCATTCCCTGGAAACACGGATCCAGCAAGGCGTCTGCGAGGCACTGAGGGTATGAAAAGCGTATTGCAGAGCGAGCGAGCTCGTATCGCCAAACGCAGACAGCCGGCGCAAAAATTTCAGCCGTGTAGCGTGGAGCTGATTTAAAGTGGTCTGGAATGCAATAAAAGGTGAATCTTCATTCAGAATTATAGGAAATGATTTTTTTCCTCCCGGGCAGGCTTTGAGAGCTGCTGAATTTATTCTTGTATTTCTTCCCAGTCGTTTTGGATGCGACTGAAACTGGCTGTTCTCAGAGTTGAACTCCAACTGAATTGAGAGGGTTTTCCCCCAGCCTAGGCCTGACCTGGGGTTATAGGCACTTCAGAAAGCAAAGGCAGGGCTGCACAAACAGCCTACTTCATGTCTCAGTCATACTGGCCCCACGAATACAACTTGGGATGGGTTTCCATCTGGGGAGGCTGGTTTGCAGCCCAGCTCATCCTGGAAGACAATGTTGGACTGCGTTGGGGAAAAAAAAATTGCTTAAAAAAATAATTGGTGTTGCATTCATTCCCAGAGTCGAAGGGAAAGTTGGAGGGAGGCATGCAAGAAGTAGCAGAAGTGCATTATGCATTTATTTTAAAGTAGTAATATATGCAAGTGGTTTTAAACCATGTTTATTATCTGGGATGTTTATGTATTCATGCTGAACGTGGATAACAGAGTATATAAGGATATATAATATTGGTGAAGAAGAAAATGACTGGTGTAGTACTTTCTCCTCTCAGTTCCTTCTCCACTAATGCCCTTACACCTTTCTTTTTCAGGCTTTTTGTAGCATCCTAAACAGAAGGATATTGAAGGGAGCTGATTCTGCTTTGATCCTTATGCTTGTTGTCAAAGCGCTTGGGATTGAAGAGACTGTTGGCTACAATTGACTGTGACAATTAGGAGATGATCAGAGCCCTAGAGTGGAGCACTTAAAGGGTAATTTACATGTCAGTTTGTCGAATAAAAAAAAGATATTCAGCTAAGATTTTTTTTTCCCCTTAGAGCCTTGTAAACTGCAATTTGTGCTATAGTAAGAAAAACCTGGCAGAGGAGTTAGGATAGCCATTTCCATTTGAAAAGAGGCAATCATAAGGCCACTGCTGAGCCTATTGTCCACTAAAAATGCTGATTTGCAGTCAGGGAGTGAAAG
This sequence comes from Melospiza melodia melodia, assembly GCF_035770615.1. Classification (NCBI taxonomy): domain Eukaryota; kingdom Metazoa; phylum Chordata; class Aves; order Passeriformes; family Passerellidae; genus Melospiza; species Melospiza melodia. The sequence goes on along the minus strand of NC_086201.1, from coordinate 3,448,082 downwards.
AGTGGAGCCATCACTAAATAGAACCTCGTGCAAGGTAACTCCCCCTTGGTGGCTTTCTAATGTTGGCTGAAGGTTTTATATACCTTAAATCCCGCATTTACTATCATTATAACATTGTTACTGATCATGAATGTCCTTTATCATAACAAAAAAAATGAAGGTATTGAGGGGGAGGAACAGGAGCGACCAGGCAGTGGATAGGCTCTCACCAGCTATCTATTGTATCACATCTTTCTTGTTCCCTCGCCTTTTGTGTGCCATCACAATTTTCTTCTTGTCACCCTTTGCACTTTGCCATTCAGGCACCTTCCATAACACTTTTTCTCATAGGGTTTCTTTTTTTTTTTTTTTCCCCCGTACCTATTTACACTTCATTTTTAGACTCACTCCCAGGAGATTTTTAGCATTTTCCACGTTTAACCTGCTGGGAAAGGAAAAGAGAGAGGGAGGTGACAGTGGCTGTTCAGAGTTTGCCTTTCTGTGTGATTAGCCTGCAATTCAGACTGCAACACAGACTGGAGACGTACAGGTCGGGGAGAGGACTGAAGTTAAGGCAGCTGATGATTAAACAAACTTGTTTGTGATAAGTCCCTTTTTCTTATGTGATAGCTCTGATGAACCTAGAGTTGCTTTGACTGTAGAGTTATATGAACTTATAAAAATATCCAAACCCAACACCTCCCTCATTATTCTGGTTGGTGTGAGCTGAAGCATATGTGATATTCCTCACGGTTTAAGGAAGGGATATTAGTGGGTACATATAGTGTTTGTATATGCAAATAAGTGTATTTATTTTGAGGCTGCATCGTAGGCTTTTCTTCCAGAGACTGGATTGGCTCCCTTTTTACTCTCATCTCCTTAAAAGAAGAAATAGTCATCTGTTCCAGTTCAGGAACCAGAATGAAACACTTTGCTTTGTCACAATTACCAAGTAGCCTTTGCTGCTCAGATGTGCATCGCCTGAACCCCCCAGGGGTTACTTTTCTGGGGAAGTTTTGCAGCTTCCAGTAAAAGTCACACATATAGATCACAGCTCTGATTCTGATCTCTGGTCAAACATCACTGATTTGAACAAATTTAGCATTTCTGTTCATGCCAGTTGGATATAAGTATCAGACCCTATCTATAGGGTCCTAAAATTGTCTTTTTTTTAGTCATAACCCTTATGTCCTTAAGCTTTTTGTATGTTGAACCCCTGACAATGAGGTTTCTACCTCTAAAATTGTACTGGAAACATGTTTTAAAATTGTACTGGAAACATGTTTTGAAATTGTAATGGAAACATGTTTTTACCTGACTTTTCCATGGGGTGAAGAAACACTTCAAAATATTTCTAAACTTTGCCGAGTTACTCTTCAAGGTAAGGCTTAAATTAAAGAAAATGTTATATTAAAAGGCTTTTCTTCTTTAGGAGAATTATGATGTTGTCGCTCTCTCCAGGTTGCTATAAATGGGAGATGGTGGCTTTTGCCCTCTCTCGTTGCACTGAACTTGCTGAACATCACAATATTTGTATGTGTTTATCTCTGTAACCAATGTAAAGAGCAAACAGGGATGAATAAAATATGAGGAGTAAACAGTGAGACAGGGCAGGTCTGGAATGATTTTGGCTTCGTATGGGTCTGCAGATCTGAGGCAGTGGTAAATCTGCATTAAAAATAAATAAAATATCTGCTGTAGCAGGAGGTGCTTGTCTCCCAGGTAATGGCTAAATGATGACTAGATGAGCCATTACCAAATTGATTTAAACATTTTTTTCCAGCCAGTCAAGAATAACTTTGATTTGGTTTTACCTTCCTTTTACAGGTTTCCATTTAAAGCAGTTTCAGAGAACTAATTGTATAAAACACTAGTAACTGAGAAATCTCTTGCTGGAAAAATAATGGATGAATGCACAAACCATTCTGGGTTTCCATACTTTACCATGAAGTGAATTTTTTGAAACAAGCAGGAAGAAGAAAGTTTTACTCATGGACCATGAATTTTGAAAAACCTGCATTTTCAGGGTGCAGGATAAAAAATGTCTTCCTAAGACTTTTGGAATGTAAAGTTGGTTAGAATTTAACTGAGACGTGATTTTTGTTTTGGTCAAAACTACCATTCCTGTTATTGAATATAATTTTTAAACAAATTAATTTATGTATTGATCATAATGCAAATATATTATAGTGGCTCTAGAAGAGCCTTTCTTGCTCAAAAATACATAAAGGGCAAAAGGGTACATATTCACAGTAAAAATATACTTCCTTGTGCAACCCTGGGTTACAAAGATTTAGAACTAATGCAGGTTTTAAGTTCACAAGAGTAAATCATAGTGGTGCAACTGCTTTATATAGGTGAGAAATTCTACTCATGGTAAGGCATTGTACAGCTTGACTTCTGCAGGTTGGAAACAGTTAAAGATCATGACAAATTGTGTAGTGAAATACTCTGACCCCATTCAGTACCTATTTTCTCATTCAGTCTGAAATATATCCCTTTATTGCTTTGTGAATTAATAATATGATGTTGGACAACTACAGATGACTTCTTGTTAATTAGAATTTCAGATGCGTGCTATGATGCATCAGAACTTTCTCTATTTTCTGCTAATAGGACACACCGAGTGAATAGCAAAATGTTTTTCAAGAGCAGGGAAGGAAAATGATCTCCTGATCTAAATAAGATGTTGCCCTGAGGAAAGGCACCTAAATTCTCAATGCCTGGCTTTCAGGAAAGTCTTTCAAAATTGTGGCACTTCCCAAATTTGGAATTTTTTGAGCAAATGTTGAACTAAAGACCTGTGATGGGAAAAATCTGGTCTCTGTGGTGATAGGGAGAACATACTGACTAGATGGCTTACATAAATTTGTAGTCTTTCCTAATTGGCTGTTTTATTTAATCAGGCCAGATCTTCAAGTGCTGAAAAAATAAATATAACTTTGCCATTAACCATGGGGCAGCTGAAGCTCCACCAATTTTATTTTCATCGGATAAATATTAGAGAAGGTAAGAATACCCTTTGAATGCATTTCTGATAGTTAGATGGCTCCTGGGGACCAACCTCACTGCTCTGGGTGTCTCATCCTAAGTGAATTTCAGTATTTAGCTGGTGTACATCCTGGTTCACCTCTAGCCTTGAAAAACCTAGCCCTAATATTGGTGGTATGTTTCAGGCTTCGCTGTACAACAAAGAATTTAAAACTAAAACTGAGAATTGAATTTTTTGGTGTCTTGTCTCCTTTTTTTGTTTTTAATTCCAACCTTGGCCTTACTGCATAGTCACGTAAGAGTCTATTCCAATGAACTTCTCAGAAACAGGGGGAAAAAAAATGAAAAGGTCATCCTGGTGCAAGTTGTTTTGCAAAATTCTCTCCCAAAATGTGAAGTAAAGGCCAAATTTACTGTCAATGGAAATGAAGTTTGTTCTGTTGAGGCAAACAGCTGAGCTCATGTCTGCCCACTGAGCACCAGAACCAGCTGAAGCTGAATTATGAATTCGATGAGTTTTTGCTGTCTTATATAAGAGTGCCCTTACAGTGAGTTGACTAAGCTGTCTCTAATATCAAACAGATTCATGTTCAAAAGCTGCACGAGGGAAGGTGATAGAATTATTCCAAGTGATATTTTGTCCTGTGATGATGGAGGTAGTGCTGGTATCCACCAGCTGAACCCTCTCTGTGGTGTCAGTTCTGGCTCCGTGTATGGCTGGAAGGGTAAGGTGTTACCTTCCACTGAATTCTATCATTGAAATTCATGATAAATTTAAAGCAACTGGACTGCCTGTTCCTTTCCCAAGTAAAAAAAAGATGGCATGTTAAAGGGCTTCCGAAGCACACACGTATTTCTTGTTGGCTATCAACAGGAAATTACACTTTGCATTTTTATCTGCGACACAAATGGAAACGCCTTACTCTGCACTGGAAAGGAAAATCATGCAAAAAACTCAGAAATGTATATAGTTTGCATAGTTTCATAAGGCTTTATAAGAATAATCTCATATATCTTTATTCCTGGACATTTCCTCCTTTTGCTGTTGGATGTACAAACACTGGCCAAAATAACATGACAAGAGGACTGAAGCAAAATCTGGAGGAAGGCATTCATTAGATGCACCTCTCACTGAGCTTGTAATGCAAGGAAGCATCGCTGGCTGGAGTTTGCTTTGCCTTTTTGCTAAATCCTTTAGGGGAAGGAGGATATGCTCAGAAAATAGAAGTTTGAAGAACAGGGCTGAAGAAATGTGATAGATATATTGTACCTGTGATCACTGACTGGTCACAGGTGTCTTCCAGTACCTAAAGGGCTACAAGAGAGCTGGAGAGGGACTTTGGGTGAGGTCATGGAGTGACAGGACATGAGGGAATGGCTTCACACTGGAGCTCTTTGGTATCATTTCAGGGCATCAGATAGGACAGTGTGGTGCAAAGTGTAACTGTGAATCTCTCTCTAGCAACATGCAGAGAGGAAGGTGTTAAAATTCAATGGTTTGAATGTCTTATCTTACTAAATACCGTCATACTTGTACAAATTTCTCGTGAAAGCTGTAGCTTGACTTCACAGATAAGTCCATTTCCATTCTATTCCAAATCCCAATGAGTTTCTAAAGCCACCAAGACAAAACCATGTGCTTCAGGCTGGACAAGTGCCCATAAGAAGGGCCAAGAGACCTCAGATTCAGGTACTTCTGTAAAAATCCAGCTGTTGGGTCTCAGCTGGACAAATGCTGACCCCATGCACAGTTGTGGAAGTTGGATGCTCTAAGCCCATGCTGTGGCAAATCCCAAGTGTGTGAGAAGAGAACAGAAAGCTCAAGTTTGCGATGTTTTAAAAAAGCCCGAGGCTGATGAGAAAATTAGCTTTGACATTCTGAATTCATGCTGGAAAGTGTAAGGGAAAATGGGCTGATTATTATTAATAATCAGTAGCAGAAGTCAAATGTCTGAAGGACTATTTGAACTGCAATGAAACCCTCTTGAAAGTTTGAAATGAACTCTTCATGTGAAGTTTAAAACTCAGGGTATTTGTTCATGAGCAATTCTTTAATGTCTGATTAGGGGAAAGTGTAGAACAGATGTTTTTCCCTGTTGTCATAGATAGCTAACTTTTGTCTCTTTCTTTAAAATGTGAAATATGCATCACAGTTTGGAAAACATTCACAAAGGATTACTTCATACTGTGAGCTGGAGCTGCCTTCCAGAGGGATGCATTAGAGTCTGGTCAGATGCAATTGCCTGCAACTACTATTTCCTCTTTAAAAAAGTTTTGCCATCTTGATAAACTTTCAATAAAAACTCAGCCCGACTTGGGATACGTTATTTATTAGCCAGGAATTTCTCCTTTAAGGATATGTAGAGACAGATACTGAAATAATGTCAAAATGGCAATTTTCCATTGGAGATGATGAAAGTTCATTTGCTTACGATTATTGCCTATTTCATTCCAGCAACATTCCAACTATAATTTTAATTCTTCTGTAGAGAAAATATTTTGACAGCATAGAAAGGCATCACTGATGTTCGAAACTTGCCTTTTCTTCCTTTTTCCTCTCACATTATTATTTTTCAAGCCGACGTGTCTTTATTTTTTTCAATATTGGTTAAAAAGTCCCTTTCTCAAGTGAGAGATGAGCAAAATGAGCCCAGAGGCAGGGAATTGGTGCAGCCCTCTCCCAGGTGGGAATAGACACTCCCTTCTATTCCCTTCCTTTGCCACCATTTTGTTCCAGCCCTGAAAAGCAGCAAATGGTGGTTATTGTTTCTTTGCAGGGTATGGTTTTGTACTGGATCCATGTGCAAAGTGTAAACATGTCATCAGTCCTCATTTGCTATATCCAAAAACATTCCCCATGTCCATATTTGATTTTCAAGTGCATCTGTGCACTGATTGAAACCCTCCCAACATGCTGCTACGCAAATGCAAACCCACACATTGCTGATTTGGAATCAAATGCTCTTATGCTTCCACACTTCCATTTCAAAGTTTGCCTCAGAGTTGCAGTATGTGCCCTTTTAACACATTTTTTTACCCCTCTCACAAAGAGATCCCTGTGTTCATCGCAGGAGCCTGGTGCAGTCTTTTCCATTTTGTTCTTATTTATTCCTTGGAGCCTGCTTTTATTTTCACAGCTTATTTATCCTTTGTTTACAGCCCACATGTTCTCTTAACCAACAAAACCAATATTTAAACAAAGGAAGTAAAATGCTGAGTTATAATATAGGAATTTGCTATGGATAGAAAGTTGGATTGCAAATAGCAATGCATTTTGCCATTAATGTGCTGCTTCAAAAAGGAGAGAGAAAAAGCTTATTGAGTTGCAAATTTTCTGAAAAAGACGAATCTCTTATAAACTATGATGAAACATTTTCCTTTTGACACCCATCAGACTCCTCGTCCCAAAAAAAAAAGAAAGGGGGGGGGGGGGAGAGGAAGAGGAAAGTGCCAAAATGTGTAATTTTAAAGCAAGTTGTGTTGCACCTAATTATTTTTTCCATCCCTCCTGATATACGGGAGTTACCTTAACTGCAAAGCTCTGTAGTACCCTTTGCCTGTCATTTTTAATCAGGTTGTTTTAGGTAATTTTTGTTATGCCCCTCATTACTGAATTGTTTATCAATAGGTGCACCAAGTGTCACTAGCTTTTCTCATCAAGCCAGGTCTGACAAAGAGCTGCAGTGCATGGGAAAGAGGCAGCTAGGTGAAACTAATGCCATAGATGTTTGATTCATTAGGAGCTTATTGTTAACGGGGACGTCTGATTGTAAAGGCTCAGTCAAGCAAAAGAGTGCAGAGTAATCAGTCGGATTTATAGTTTGCAGGGCTCAAAAAAAAAAAAAAAAAGAAAAAAAAAAGAGAAAAAAAATCAACATAAACCTTTGGATATAGCAGAAACAGAAAAATCCCCTTTGGGCAGCCCTAACCTGAGACCAGCCAAATAAGGTCATGCTACATGAAGGTTGCCTGTTAGGTGATGGGAGATATAGGAGGATTACAGCCATATGGCATGGCCTATCATACCTTCTGACTTAAGATAACAAAGCCAAGCTTTGTGCTTAGCTGTTTTTGACTGACATCATCAATTTTATTTTATGTTGGTCACCTCCGGTAACAGGAAAAAATGGCCTAGGGTTGATAACACATGCCTGTTTTTTTTAGTATTAAGATGCCTTACAGCCAGTTTTGCGCTGTAAAAAATTTCAAAGAATTAGTAGCTTGTTCTTCTATCAACCATCCTCCAGCAACTGTCAGCTCCCCCCTCCCTTGTTTTCGGTTTGTACCTTGCAAATGAGAGACAGCCTTATTCAGAACCAGATGTAAGGCTCCTAGAGAATGAGCGTAAGCTGTTGTACTTTAAGCCTAATGGGAAGTTTTATATGCAAGGGCCTTGAACTGATTAGTATAATTCCCTCTTTAATACAGCTGTCCCTCCAGATTAAGGTAAACCAAATGTTGCAATCAGAGATTAGTGTACCTTGCCAGTTATTAACATCCCCGGTTGCTCGCCGAGCACGTCAGGCACTAATGCTGTGTATTTATTTGCCACTTCCACGCTGTAACTTGAACTTCTGCACCTGTCCAAGCATTCCAGGGAAGAGAGGGGTATTATTGGGAAGCAAAAGTTTTATACCTGTTCCACCTGTTTGGTTTTGTCACCGCCTGAGATTTTCTTTTTTTCCTGCCAAGATTGCCAGGTGGTTTAATCCGTTCCTCTGCCGGGTTTATGAAGAAAGACTTTGTCTGCTGAACTGCATTTGTTGCCCCTCATCTGCTTTCCCCTTACTGAGTGCGGGCTGCTCACCTAAACCGCCTCTTTATTTATTTATTTACTTACTTTCTTTGCCTTCCCCCGGCTTTTTTTTAATTTTTTTTTTTTTTAAATCTTTGCGGAGGCCGTGTGGCTGCTCTTTGTGCGCCGAGGATGCGGCTCCGGGCGGGGAGAGGCAGCACCCGCTCCCGCTGTGCTCGCATCAGCCCGCGGTGCCTCCTGCCCAAGGTGGGTCACGCAGTTGTCTTCTTGCATTTGGCAGGATATCCTGTCCACCAGCAACACAGATGTCAAGGGGGACAATGTCCGGGTTATCGAGGCAAGATCTTTGCCTCCCCCCCCCACCACCTGATCAGATTTTCTAGATAAATGTACACCGTAAACAGACTTAAAAAGCTTAGTGGGGTTGAGAGTGTCTTGTGCAGCATGGAGGAAATCGATAAAGTTAGGCCGTGCTAAATAACTGCTCCTCAAATGCATTTAATTACTTCAGAAGACTGTTAATTTACCTACAAACATGAGAATCCTGGGCAGGAAAAAAAGAGCTGCACAAGACACAGAGGAAGATGCTCCTTAAACAGGGCTTATTTCTTTTACACAAACAATTATTTAACCCTACAGTTTAAAAATTCATAGCACAAAGAAAGAGTTTGCCTTTTCTAAACCAAAAATTGACACAACCCCAGCAACAAAATGCTTTGAAATACCTGCCCCCAGACTATCTCAAGCACTGTGCTCTTCACAGGGAATGCAGGGCTGAATATTAGCTGTAATTTTTGGAATATTTTTGCTTTCCAGTGAGACCCTGTTAGGACACTCGTTTTTTTATTTTAATTGAATATATTCCTTATTAAATAGATAATTGACATAAGGTCAGAAAGGGCCGTTTCAGCATAGTCCCCCTAATACCAAAGTTTACCGCCGGCTGCACACTGCCTGCACATTATGGCTTAATTGCAGATTTTTTGAAAAGACAAAAATATGTTCATATCTGAGGAATTATGTCTTGCAGCCTACTAAATATGCTAATGCAGTACTAAGCAGGGATAAAGTTCTTGCCATACCACCCAACAGTTGCGTGGGACACGCTGCCAAGTTATTGTTAATTGTAAAGCGCATGCAGGCTTTGCAATCCATCTTAATTGTCATACTTACTCCAGGTTTGGTGATAAGGCTAGATGGGCTGTTTTAAAGTGACACTGTTGACAAGGGGAAAGGGTGTGGGCTCGGGCTTGCAGTTCTGGAGGGGTTACGCGCTCTGACCTGCCGTAGGTTGATATGGACAGTCTGCAAGGGGATTTTAGTTGTCATGGGGTCCCCAGGCAGTTGAATAGAGTGACTGTCTGTCCTGCTTTTTCCTGTTAGGATCCTGACACGTGGAGCATTGATGAACTCAGCATAACGTTGAATAGGAGCTTTTTGGCAGCTGAGACACAAGGGCTAAGCTGCAGGTCAGAGATAACACTAGTGCAGATCTCCTCATGCACACAGTTAGTAGCATGCTTTCTTCCCTCCTGAGTGCAGGAAATAGCTCATGTTAAATACGTTCACTTTTCAGTTTTCCTTTCTTCTAAAACGCAGCTTGACAGATTGGGCTTTTCAGCTTCCCCCCCTCCTTATTTTTATTTTTTTTTTTTCCACCACCTCTGCTTTCTACCTCAGAAATACTCTTCAGGAAGCAGGAGTTAATCTTGGTGAGGAAACGATAAGGTGATACTTGATTTTTCAGGGGAAAGCAGAAGGATATGACTGCCCGGTAACTGCACAAAAATTTGCAGGGACGCCTTTTTTTAGGGCTTCCCTTTGCTTTTTCCTTTCTCCTCCTTAGAGCAGAGAATGGGCAGGTCTGGCTGGAGGTAGGCAAGGAGTTTAAATAGCATCGGGGGCAGGAAGGAAGTGCTGGGAAGGTACATCGATAAAAGCCGCTTCCCCGCGCTTCTCTATCAGCTCCCTGGATCAGGTGAATCGGGTCGTTCCTTTCCCAACTTTGATGCATCCTGGCTGGCACAGAAATGTGTCTTTGAAGTCGTTTCATATTCGGCCAAGTTTTTTTACGTGGTTCCCAAAGAAAGAGGGCGAGCATTGTCTCCGCTAAGTGATGTCAGGGCCGGCATCCTGTGTACCGAGACAATGTTGAAGCCTCTATCTGCTCTTGGCATTGCTCTTGAGGCTGCCTGGGCTGTTTGAAGTGCTTGTGTCAGCAGGCCCTGAACCTGATGGACATTTGGGCAGGGGAGATCACTCTTAAACTGCCCTTTGCCTGTGTGTGCACACACATGTGTGGTTTGTTGGGTGGCAGCAAGCCTGAGATCACCCAACTCATCACGAAACTGGGCATGAGTTTGATGCTGCCTGGAGCCAGAATCCTCTCCAAAGTGAGTGGAAATGTGCTAGGTGTTGAGGTGGAGCAGGACCTCTCCATGGGAAGAGCCTCCCTGGTGATGGGGGGCTCTCCTCCCAGCAAGGTGGTGCTCAGCAGGAGCAGGGCAGAGCCAGGATGAGACCCCATTGTGCAGGCCTGTCCACATTAGCGGATTCCTGTGCCTGTGTTTAGACTTTCCACGACTTAATTGGGCCTCTGCAGCCAACCGTTTGCGGCCCAGGGGCCAGGGCTATTGTTTGTTCCTGTGGCTATCACCGAGAGCCACGCAGAAGTATGGACATAAATACTGCCTTTGTTGCACTCTGGATGCTCCTTTTGCTATCCTGAACAATTTCATGCTCGCTCTTGGGTGACTACAGCAGCTTTGCCAGTAGATGTGCTTCTTTCACTTTCTTGGAGAGGCGGGAACTGGAAAAAGGATGACAGGACCCGTTTGCATGAAAGGGCCTTGCAGGGTATGGCTGTTCCCTGTTTTCTGCTCTCTGTGTAAGCAGAGGGTCTGTGGCCACAGCCAGCGCCACTCAGAGCTTGGGGAACCCTTACCAGCTGCCACCGTGGGGTTTTTCCTGGGAAAGCAGAGCTGGGAGCTCTGCACATATTCTTTGCTAAGCCATAAATTCATTATGAAATTTATAGGATGAGATCTATGACTCTGCTAATACTTCCACACAGCAGTTTGGCCTTTTCATTCCAGAGAGGGTTGGACAGAAGCTGAGAAGATCTGGCTTTTGTTTCCAACTCTTCTACAACTTCCTGTATCACCTTGGGCAAGTTGCTTAATCAAGCTGTCTCCAGCTTTCCTTTGTAGTAATGTTGCTTGCAAATACTGTGTGTACTCCTACATATCTAGGAGCCTGATCACAGCCTGTTGTGAATATGCAAAGCTGATTTGGTAGGTGACGTTCAGGTACTACTTTGACACCTTGCAGAGAAAAAGCAGCCCTGTGAAGTCAGAAAACAGAAGTCTCAGTATCTCACCTTGGCTTCAAATGCAGGATTCAATGAAAAACCAACAGGAGCAAGATGCTGGCTGGTCTGAGTCAGGGTTAGTTGCACGTAGTGCCACACCTGGGCATAAATTTTGCTCTCAAAAGGAACGGGATAAGTCATGGAAAATTATCTAAATGAAGGTCAGAGAGCATGTGCAGTGACAGCATGTGAGAAATATAGGACCTGAAGATGACAGAGATATCAGGGATACAGGTATGACACAGGTATGAATTCTGTGGTTGTTCAGCGTGAAAGAGGCTCTGGGGAGACCTCAGAGGCCCCTGCAGTGCCCTGAGGGGCTCCAACAGAGCTGGAGAGGGACTTAGGGCAGGGACCTGGACTGACAGGACAAGGGGAATGGCTCCACACTGCCAGAGAGCAGGTTTGGATGGGATACTGGGAAGGAATTCCTCCCTGTGAAGGTGGTGAGGCCCTGGCACAGGGTGCCCAGAGGAGCTGTGGCTGCCCCTGGATGTGTCCAAGGTTGGACAGGGCTTGGAGCAGCCTGGGACAGTGGAAGGTGTCCCTGCCCATGGAAAGATGTTAGGAGTGAAATGGTCTTTAAGGTCTCTTCCAACTCAAGTCATTCTATGATCCCATGAATTTCCTTGTAGGAACAGGCCTCTTGCTAGCTCTGCATGCAGAGGAGATGGAAACTCTGCATCCCCCAGAGAAAGGAGAGCTTGTCCTAGGAGTGCAGCCCATACAGCTCAGTGCTAAGCTGTCACACAGTGACAGGAGCAGATGACTCTCAGTTTGGGGGGGCTGAGTGATTTTCTTAGGAGTGCTGGAATGTGCACACACAGAAACTAAAATGTGTGTGAGCTACAGAGAGCTCACACCGCCTTCATTAAAGCCACGGACATCTGAGTGCCTGAAGATCTGATAGGGCTTGTTTTTTTAAAGTGGTAAAAGTATGTTATTAAAGACTAGCATATCTAGGAGCCTGATCACAGCCTGGTTTATAGGGAGTGGTAATATCTTTATTAAGCTAACTGATATAGTTGGAGGGGGAAAAAACAGACAAGGCCTCTACAGGGCTCTTTACTGTAATTAAAATAGGCTGCTTATATCTAGTTAAATAATATGTAAACTCTTAAGGCCAAATGCTGCAGCCAGTTACTATTAGTGAGAAACTGTAAACTACAAAATCCCAAACCAGGAAGTCCCATGGAGATAAAAAAATATCTAAAGAGCAGTCAGAAATGTGCCCTATATTATTGATGCTCCAAGCGGTATTAAGTTGTGAAGGGCTGGAATGTAAACAGAGTTACAGATGTCTGATGCCGTAGGTTGAATTAGGGAAGCAGGAAATGCACTCCTTCGCTTGGGATGTTTGGAAAAAAACACCTTCTGCTCGGCTTTATCTGAAACAGTTAAAGGTTTGTTTAACCTACAAAATAATTCGGAGGAGAATACACCGGGCAAAGTTGTTCCTTCTATTTATAGCGCCAAAAGTAGGAGCTGTGCAAAGCGGGCAGAACGCGGTCCCGGTTCACAGGGAGCTGCATTTTAGAAATGACCTAATGAGAGGGGGTCACAGCGAGGGTAGGTTGTGTCACAATGGAAAAAACTACAGCTGTGCACACACATGGCTACTCGGGGTAGGCAAGCCTGGTCTTAGAGAGACACGTATTGTACGTATCTTTGTCATGTAAAGCTAATGATTATTTTCCTCCCTCGGGGTGAAGTGCAAAGGATCAGTTTTGTTTCTTAGAAGAGGGTGGGAGAACAGTCTCTATAAACCGCTCTGGTAATCCTGATACTTTATTTCCCAACCTTGAAAGCCTACAGCCTTATCTTATCTCCCCGTGGTTGTTGTTACCCTTGCCAAACTCTGCTGATGGGCTGCTAACATCGTTACATTTGCTCCTGATTTGAGTAGCCTAAGCAGAGAGCAGACATTGCCTGTTGTACGTTCTGGTGCAGGCCCTGCTCCTCTGAAACCTGCCCCAAAGTGAGCAACCTGTTGCTTTGAAGGAGTAGTGGATTTTTTGTTGTTGTTGTTGTTGTTGGTTTTTTTGGTTGGTTTTTTTTTTTTTTTTTGTTTGTTTGTTCGTTTTGGGTTTTTTTTTTTGGTTTTTTTTTTTTTTTTTTTTGTTTTTTTTTTTTTTTTTTTGGGGGGAGTTTGGTAGTAGCATTAAAAACTCAGAACCCACCTTTGTGGGTCCAGGGGGATAGGGGGAGCAGCAGAAGTGAATTGTGGTGGTGCAGGATTTGAGCTCTGTGGGGACAGGGGGATGATGAGCAGTAGTGGCTGGTTTGTTCCTCAGGGGCAGAATTACCCCCATGAAGGCTACAAAGGAGATATTTACAAGCACATGCAGCGACAGGACAAGGGGGAATGGCTTTAAAATAATAGAGGGCAGGTTTAGATTGGTTATTAGGAAGAAATTCCTCCCTGTGAGGGTGGGCCAGCCCTGGCACAGGGTGCCCAGAGAAGATGTGGCTGCCCCTGGATCCCTGGAAATGTCCAAGGCCAGGCTGGACAGGGCTTGGAACAACCTGGGATAGTGGAAAATGTCCCTGCCCATGGCAGGGGATGGAATGAGATGGTCTTTAAAGTCCCTTCCAACCCAAAGCATTCCATGATTCTATGGATGCTGCTCTGGAGCACAATAACTTCCTCCTGCATTTATAATTAACAGTGGTTTGTGTTGGGGATTTCTGAGAATTTAAATTTCTCAGCTCCTTCAAGTCCTGCGCTGGCTGCAGCACGGGGCAGTTTGTTATAACAGACAGACCTGAAATAGTCGTTGCCCTTTTCATGGGGATTGTTGTTGGTAAACTCATATAAATGGGAAGTGCCATTTCCTTCGCATTGTTTGAAGTGTATTTGTTCAAGAAATAACTGAATAACAGTTTTCCGTTTTTAAGGCAGGAGACATTTTTCCCTAATGCCCTAACTCTAAATTAGTATTCTGGATATCTCAATGAGCCCAGAATAGCAGGGCAGCCAGGCCAGGGTCCAGGATGCATTAAGGCATCCTAGGGGTTAATATTTCTCCTAATAATTAACTTCTAATTTATTTTTTATTAGAAGTTTTGACTGTCCTTTATTCCTTACTTCCAGCTGAAATGCTGAGTTAGGAGAAAAAAGGAGTGTCAAATATCTGTTTTGGGACTGTTTTGTTTGGATGACACCTAGGTAACATCAGAGACACCTTTGCTGGGCGGGAGCTCTGAGGCAGAGCACAATTACTGTGGCAACATGGGTTCCCTGAGTTTCCTTTTTGCAGACTCATTTGAATTAGAGACTTTAAAAGAAAAGACTTCATTTCTTCTGTGTCTGCAGTATGCTTCCCTCATTTTTTCCCTTCATTCCTCACTTTTTGCTATTTCATAAGCCTGAAACAATACTAGTGTCTCAACTGATGGTAAGGAAATAGGTGAGAGTGTGGAAGCTCATTATAATTAAATCATCCAACATAAAAAAACCAAAAAAAAAATAGAAAAAGAGAAAAAAAAGCATCGAATTTGTTTTTGTGAGCAGTGCTAGTTGCCTTGCCAGTCTGAAGCTGGCACTGTGGGTTTGCTGTAATCACTGAGCTGAGAAAAAGAGACACGGGGTTTGTTTGTTTGTTTGTCATCATGGAGTTGAGCAGGACTTCAGCACTCGAATGCACAACACTTTTCTCTGCTGCCTCTCTGTGTTTCTGGATCTGCATAAATTCCCCCCTTTTGATTCCTCCAATCTGTTTTTCTGACCCTTCTAAAGGATTGGGATTTATATATATGCCATTGGAATATCAGCTTGGAAAAATGTGCCTTTTAGATTTTAAACAAGAAGTGTGATAAAAATCAATTACACCTGTGGCTTTGAGTGCTTGGCTGGAGCCCTGTCTCCTAGGGAAGATGTGTGTGTGTCTGCTGCTTTGCTTTGGGGATATCCAAGCACCTTTCTGGCCTGTTGGTGGGTCTGTAGGAGGATGGCACTTTGGGTTTGGTGTGGTGCAATGTGGCAGCTGGGAAAATGCCCAAAATCTGGATCCTGGACCTGGTGCAATATGCTGTAGCACAACATATAGACCTTTGGTTTCAACACGAAGTTGTTCAAAGATTAAGAGGAGGAAAACACACATTTAAAAGCAAAAAAATGGTGTAATCAAACAAGATGGCACATAGCAATACCAAGGGAAAATAATTCCTCTCCTCTTCCAGTCCTGACCAGTGCACTCCATCACCAAAGCCAATAATCCTCTATCGCTGGGAGAGCAGATTCCAAAGGCCTGTGCTGTGCAGTGTTTTCAGTGTAGCTGGTGCAGATCAGACAGTGAGACCACAGAGCCTTCACCTGGCTCTGGGAGCAGGACCCTGCCTTGCTGGGCAGCTGTGGAAGGTCTCACCCACCCTGTCACACACTGCTCACCCCAGCCCTGCCTGGAAAGGCTGTGCCAGAGGCAAGGAAAGGGGTGGAAAGACATGTGGTGGAATGATGTTGTGCTCCAGCATTCCTTGGCTTGCAGATGGCAAACTCCAAACCAGTACAGGCCAGCCAGAGCAGCCAAAGGCCCTTCTCATGTCCTTTCGAAGCTGACCTTTAGGCACAGAGCTGGTAATAATTGCTTGAACCCTGCTGAGGTCTGAGGAGCATTGAGTACCAGTTATGGATCTCTGCTCTTCTCTTGGCTCTGCCACTTGCTTCTTGTGACTGTAAATCATGTCCTCTATGTGACACTTTCTTTAGCTGTGCCATGCTTTTGGGTCTTTGGCTGTTGAATAATTAAAAGGGAGTGTGCCACTCATGAGTGACCCAGCAGGCAAAGGACTCACCTGTAAGGCAAGGGGTCATTTCCAAACCAAGGCATGAAGACAATAGAACTATTAAGGTTGGAAGACGCCTCTAAGATCATCAAGTCCCACAGCTAACCCAGCACCACTGTGTTCACCACTAATCCATATCCTCTTGCACTACATCCACACACCTTTGGAACCCTTCCAGGGATGGTGATTCCATCATTTCCTTGGGCAGCCTGCTCCAGTGCCTGACTAATCCCTTTCTGGACCTGCCCATGCTTCAGTCACAGTCAGGGGCTTTCCCCTGCCTTGCTTCCCAGCTGACCCTTCTGGAGGAAGGAGAAAGTCCTGAGCTGTGTCACCTCCCCCAGCAACAGAGCCTGGCATGGCAGTGCTGCTTTGCTGCGCTCTGTGCCAGCTGCGATGGTGAGGGTGGGCTGGGAGCCCCCCTCCCCGTGGCCTTTCCAAACCCTTGATGCTCTGGAGTTCAGGCTGCGTGGGAGTTTTGCCTGATCTGGTAGGTAAGCAGTCACCATAATGTTCCAGCAAAGCTCACACACTTGAAACAAACCTGCTTTGTGCTGGAAACAGGCGAGTTCCAGCAGCAGGGAGCCTCCAGCGCTCTGGTACATCATATTTCTTATTTACAACCCTGGTGTTTTCTTCTTAACTTGGATAGGGCTTGGAGCAACCTGGACTGGTGCAATGTGAGGTGATCTTTGAGGTCCCTTCCGACCCATTCTGGGATCCTGTGATTCCATGAACTTGGCCTCCTCACCTTCTGCACACCATGCACTGGCTGCCACCAGGTTTCCCTTCCCTGGCACTGACAGAGGTGCTGCTCAGACCACACAGCTCCTGAGGATGACACGGGCAGTCTGATCTCTGGGGAAGCTCTCCAGAACGACCCACCTATCTTGACTTTATGCCTGACGCATCTGTGAGTCACCACAGGGGTGATGCATGCTGCCAGATGCTTCTCTGGAAGAGTTGTCCTGACTAGGAAGCTTTGGGAGTCATCTCTGACGGAGACCTCAGCCAGCTTTCCTTGGGGCAGTCCCGTGGAGATTGCATGTGAGCCAGGATGCTTTCACACCAGCTCTCTCACTGCTAATGCTTATCGTGTCTGGGATGTCTCAGGCCATGGTGATTTCATGCTCTCATTTCCATGCTCAGAGCGTTTGCATCTGAGCGTGCTGCCCCTCCAACAGTTTGCAAGGATGTGGGTGTCTGGTGTTGCCTCTATCAGCCCCTTGCACCTTCGGTTTGCAGCCAAGCCAGTCACCCTTATTAATAGAAGGCTGGATTTCTGTGGTGAGACGTTGAGGTTGGTGTCACAGGGTGCAGCTCGGCGATAAGGACGTGCGTCTGCTGCCTTGGAGCACTGGCTCTGAGAGCTCCAACCCAGCCCAGCCTGGACATGTGGAAATGTCCCTGTGGGCCTCACCCTTCCAGGCTCCTCCCAGGCCAAGGGGTGCATCTGGCTCGAGAGGGCAGGTTGGTGTGGGAGGCTCTCAGTGCTGCAGCTGTGCGGGGTTGGCCAGAGAAAGGGGAAGGCTGGCAAATGTTTGGAGGCGCAGGAGTCCCCTTTTAACCACCCAACAGTGTCCTGGGCAGCCCCACCATCTCCTGCCAGCTCTGGAGATAAACCCAGAGCGGGTCAGACCCAGGGGTCATTGTGCCCTGTCTCTGGCCACAGTAAACTGCAAGTGCCTGGGGTGATTCAGAGGATCAGGAGGTGCAGATGGTGACTTTTCCCAGTCCTCACCATTTGCAGTAGCTGTTTCCTTGTGTGTTTGGTGAGCCCTACAGCCTCAAAGTGTCCTTGCAGACATTTTAGAGATGTCTCCAAGGAGCAGGCCAGGGTCGGTCTCATGCTGTCCTTGTGTTTTGTCCTTGAGATGGATTATTGAGCATTTGAGTTTATTGTTTCATGACACTGGTGGGGAAAGAGAGGGAAAAATACAAAACAACCAACCCTATAGTGAAGTTCCTGTGTCAGCACTGCCTCTAACCAATGCAGGAAGAATCATCATTGCTGGCCCATTTGTTATCTTGTTTTCAGAGGCCTCTCTAAAACTACCCATGAGCACGAATAATTGTATCAACATTTAAAATTATTAACACACCATTAATAAATACGAATAACCATATCAAAGGTTAAAATTATTAACAGTTGGTGGGGTTTTTTTTGCTGTTGTTTTCCTTAGCTTTTTGCCTCCCTCCTGCTGCAAGGGGACCATCCCAGCCGGAAACCTCTGCTTTTAAAGGAGGGCTTGCTGAGGAGAAAGGAGTGGGTTTCCTAAGCCACGGGATCAAAGCAAAACCTCCCAGCCCGGCCAGCACACAGGTTTCCTCCCTCTCCCAGGTTCCCAGCTCATGTCCGGGCTGGGTGTCCAGCTCAGCCGCCCCCATGGATGCCACGAGCGCTCTCAGCTACCTCAGGATCACCTTTTCATCATTATTATTATTATTTTTTTTTTTTTTTTTGTAATTTAAAAATAATTTGGTGTCTCTCCAGCTGAGTTATCTGCTGCTGCTGCAGAATATGCTGCGTGTCGGACTCCCACAGCCCAAAGCCTCTGTTTCCTTTCTGCCAGTACCTTGGTATCTGCCTTGCCCAGGAGCCTGCTGATGAAGATTTCCTGTTTGTTTTGAGTCACTGCTGGAGTGATAAATATACTTCGTCTCTCTCCTCCGAGAGGAAAGAAACCAGCTGCCCCGAACTAAAGGGAAAAATATGTCGAAATTCCACCAAAGGGCCCTGTTATCACGAGGCTTCCCTGGAAGGATGAAGCAGGGTAACATGAGCTACGGCAAAGGCGCGATTTCCTTATTCAGAACGTTCCCTTTCGCCTTTCACCATCTGCCTTCGCTCCTTAAACTTAATTTTTAAAACAGGTTAGGAATAAATAAATAAATTCAACACCCCCCTCCCCCCCAATAAACTTACACAGTGGAGTAATGCTTGGCTGGATAAACAAACAATTATACTTGTGGTTTCTTGATCTGACCACAAGCTTTAAATGCTGTATTTTTGCATGAACCTATAATGCTTCTGGATAAACAATTGTGTTTATATTGTCAGGAGTATCCAGCGTGGTGTTGTGTAATTTCTATGTGCGATTACTGGGATATAGGATAAATTCCAAAAGAAAAGAAAGGAAAGGAAGATTAGATTATTAAGTCATTTTTAATAAAAACAGCATAGTTTGGAATCGCTTATAGCTTAATTTGTAATTTTAAAAGAATGCAGCGCTGGCTTTTAAGTTTCTACAATTATCTTTTCATCTCTTTTTATGCTTTTCTTTACTAGAGATGGGGCCCAACCCAAACCCTTGGATCTAAACGCAAGATCCAGGTTCAGATCTGAGTTCAGAGCTCCAACCTCATTCCCGAAGAAGCAGAGTCAGGCCATCAAGCTCCTGCTCGGGCTGCATTTGAATTTTTTAGCCCAGGTTCATCAATGTTTGATTCTCAGGAGCCTCATATGGGGCAAGTGGTGGTGGCCTTGGGACCTCGAGGTTCCTCCAGCCCTGCAGAGCAGCCAGGTGGGGTGGCAGGGGTCACACAAGTGCTGTAGGTCAGTGATACAAGAAAATGCTCATTAAAAATATCTTGGGGGCAGCTTTGGTCTGGTTTGAACCTACCCAAGGCAAGCACAACCTCTTGCCGTGGCTTGGAGGAATGTGCACTTCCAAAGAGGATTTGGGGTTTTTTTTGGATGAAAATTCTTCCAAAGGTGCTGGTTTCAGCCTCATAAAAAAAAAAGGCACAGGGCTAAGTTTTGCTTTTGATAGGTGTTTGAACTGCTGCTTATGGGAAAAAAAAAAGAGGTGGTTTTCCTCCAATTTTTCTGCACTTATTGCTATATATCTCCTATTTTTTTTTTTCATGTAGACGCCTTAAGCATTGCCAAACAATATGTGCTTTTCTCTACTCACCAGCACATTCCCACTCCAACAGGCTAACCCAGCTCTCCTTTTTATCACTGAGTGAAATCACATGGAACAAAAATAATTATATTTAAGCAGTTTGAAGTGCACTTTTTTTCCCGTGGTTTACCTTTACCATCTCCTAGTAAAATATAATTTCGTCTTTCACAGCAGATGAAAAAAGACCATTATAACTTTAAAGCATGAGATTATAAGAGACTGCAGCTAGTTTAGCTCTCACAGTTAGAAGTTAATTCTAAGTCACTGGAATTGAAAACATCAGTTTGCAACATTTACTGGCTTGCTATAAAAATGTATTCCCCTGTGTTATGTTAAACATGAGAAACTACACCTCGGTGTGTCCATTATTTATATATTTATTCATATCTTGCTGCTTTTGATTCAGCTGTGTAACTGTATGCAAAACAGATAATTACTGGGGAACAGAATAATTTGTATTTTGAGGGGAATAAATACCCTGAAGGATTTGCTTTTGGGGAAAGAACACACTGCAAAGAAATTACATAGATTTTTGAAACAGATATGAAAACAAAACGGAACAAACAAAACAAAAAGGTGAGGAAATACAGGCCCAGCAGCTTTGACCTTACCGTGTTTGTGGTGGGGGAAATAATTTTCCTTTCTCAGCACCCAAATCCACCCTGAAAATGAGAAAATGAGGCCCATTATTTGACACGGTTATGCGTAAAACAGGGTTTAATGGCAACTCTACCCAAATATTAGAATGATGCTGAGGGGCTGGCTGATCTCCATGGAGTGGTGAGATTGGGACCAACACATTCTTCGCCCTGAAAAGGGGCTGCTGAAGAAGTACCTGCACCAAACCTGCCTCACACACAGCAATTATTTTGAGGAAAATGCCATTTTCCTGTCCCTTTTCAGGCCACGGGTACTCTGGTGTTCACCGCCCTGTGGTGCCATCAGTGGTAAGGGAACGGTCATGGGTGGGCTTCCACACAGGTAGAAGATCTCCCTCCTGCAGTTTTTCTCTCTGGTTTAGCACTAGACAGTGGAAGAGAGATGCTTAAGACATTAATTTCAACATTTCCAGTAACAGAATTACTACTGGAAACGTGGCTGAATAGCAACATCACCACTCATCTCCCTTTGATTTATTCAGCGCCAGCGTCTGCCTGCTCCATTTCTGTTTGCAGCCGTTCTGGTGGGAAATAAGAGTTTCCCAAAGTTTCCTACAAGTGAGGGTTTTATCAGCAAGTCCATGCCAGAAATGGTTGTCTGGTCATCTTAAAATGGCTCAAACAGCTTTGAAACCTGGGAAGTTCAAAGGGATGTTAAAGCTGTTCTGTGGAGCATCCAAAGGGTCCAACTGCAAGGCCAGGTTGGACAGGGCTTGAAGCAACCTGGTCTGGTGGAAGGTGTCCTTGCCCCATGGCAGGGCGTGGAATAATACGGCCTTTAAGGTCTCTTCCAACCCAAACCGTGCTGAGATTTTATGATTCTGTGATCAGCCAACATCCTGACGGTGCCTCTGAGCATCTCCTGGGACCCAGACCAGCAGCTCATGTTTGGCCGTGGAAGGGAAATTTCTCACACACATGGGGTGAGTACTCATTGCAGCTGGCTGTTTATCTCAGGTATTTGGAAGGTCTTTTTGCTGTAGTTGTGTCCTGGTCTATGGCACAGGCACCCCACAACACCTCGGAGAGGCTGCACCCTGGGCATTGGGGCACAAGGAGGGCAAAGTGACACAAAGGGACACATGGCAGGATGTGGGGTGACCCCCAATTTTACAAATCCTTGGTTAGAGTAGGAGATGGTTTCTGTGCTACTCTGCCTCATGGGACTGTGCCTTTCCACCAAGAAAAAAAAAAAAAGTTTAATATGAAGACACTCTGCAAACAAATATAGTCATGGGTAGCAGCGCACGAAAAGCAGTTTAACACAGTGCTGAAGAAAATCAAAGTGAAAAATCTCGGTCTTAAAATTGCAGCCTTAACACTTCCACCAGGACTGATCATAAGTTTCTTTTTCTTATTTTTTTTTCCTCTTTGCTTTTGGTGGAGAAGTTTTCGAAGGTATTTTTCAAACTTTCCAGTTTAGCAATGTGTTGGCTCAAATTGAAAAGAGAACTAGGCACTGGGTCACAGGCAGAATTAGGTTTGTGCTGGTGGTGGGGGCAGGTTGCTGACACAGCTACAATCAGACAAAACATTCAAAACTTCTGGCTTTGTACTTCTCAAATGCCTCTTTTAGAAAATCGCTTAAGTTGTTATTAACATCCACCACCCACCTTCCCTTTCTGGTCCTGACATTGTGTAATAATAGATAATGTTGACATATGTTCCCTGCTGGTCAGAAATACTATACTTCTGTGAAAGGTAACATTTTCAAGCAATGACAAAATGTATTTTACTTGGACAGAACATTAGTTATTGGACTAATCTCCCAATGTGGGATGTGGGGTAAAAGTTTTAACATTTTAGTTGTGGGAGAAAGTTTGTTGGGACAGTAAAAGCATCAGTATGGGGTGTGTTTAGTTTTCTCCATTTCTAGAGGTACTGGCTTGGTATCAAACTCTTGCGTCCGTAGGAATTTAAAAGAAACATTTGCAGTATGTATGAGGAACAGCTGTCTGTGTACTCCCAGCAACTTTTCAAAATGACTATTTGGACATTTTTTTTTCCCTTGGAAGGATTAGAAAGCTAAGGAATATGTGTGTGTGTGTATGTATGTGTGTGTGTGTGTGTGTCCCACGAGCTCTGAAAATAATTTTTTTTATTTTACTGGATCAATTTTGAAATATTGAGTAATTGCAAAAAGAGCTGCGTTTTTTGTTTCTATTTCCCACTAAACAAAGCTGTCTGAAAATAGAAAAAGAGGAAGAGACAGCAAAATCTTCCAAACAAATATGTTGTGAAAAAACTACTTTTGAAAGTAATCTAGGGTGAGATTCTATAAAAACCTGTCTGCTTTGCATGTTACCCAGCTCAGCACAAGACAGCACAAGCCTGGGGAAATCGGGTTTTATTTTAGGTTTTGCATGGATCTCTGTGCTGGGGAAGCTGGAAATCAATTTCTTTATTGAATCTGGTCTTTTTACGTGCTACAACAGGATCCAGCAATAATCACGGGGGGTCTTGTCATGTGGCACATAAACATCTCTGGCAGTGGGCTCCCTAAGATATTTTCCCCCCCCTGCACTATGAAGCAGGCTGATGAGAAATCTGGATTTTCCCACAAAATCAGGGAGGTTTTAGGGAGCAGCCCTATGTCCAGCATTTACCTGCCACCTCCCAGGCTCTGACACCCCAGCCTGTGGGGAGCAGGAGCTTTAACCTGCTCAGCCCTCACCCCAATCCATGAGCCCTGGCCCTGGGGACATCCTGGGGACATCCCAGGGCCTCCCAGCAAACCCTTCCCGTTTGGGAAGCGAGGTGCTGCCGTGTGGGTCTGGGATGGGATGTCCCACGGAGCAGCTGCCCCGCCAGCTCCCCATCCATCTTCCTTCACCCATCAGGAGCATCCTGTTTGTTTTCAAACTCTCCCTGCTTGTCTGCCGGGCTGCCTCGGGCTGGCTCTGTTCTCAGTTACACCCATTGATGTCAGTGGGGTTGCGTTGGTGGAATCAGGAGAAGAATTTGGCTCCTTGTCGTTTTATTCCCCCTCTCCTCTGTGTTTTATTATTATTATTTTTTTTTTTTTTGACACTGCAGATGCTGAGCCCAGCCTGCTGCCTGGCTTGTCCCGGGCTCCTGCCGCCGCTGGGGTGAGAGCTTCTCCTCTGCAGCTCCTGCTGCTTGGCACGGCTTCGCTGCTTCGGATCCAATCTCGGCTCAAAACATATCTGTTCTGCTTTCTGCTTCCTCCCTCCCTCTCTGCTCGCTGTAAAGCGTTTTATTATCCAGACTTTACGGAAGGCTCCGTACAAAAAGAGCAACGGAGTTGTGAGGTTATTTGTTTTGGTGCGACCGATCCAATAGTATAAGCTACTTCCCTCCTTTAATCTTCCCCTCTTTAGATAGCACGTAGGCTTTTATGTCCATTAATTGTCAGGAATAAATGCTTCTTTAGCTATTACTTCCTGAAACGGAGCAGCGATCTTCCTTACATACAGCTGTTTATATTATGCATAGCACAGCCCTGTCATAGGAATACATTATAAGTTTTTTTGTGAGACCTTGCACTCGCATTGAACATAATTCCCAGTTTAACTTTCCTTTTTCCAAAGTGTCCAGTGGGCTACTGAGCAGCAATGCCTTGCCATGGCTCAGGAACAGCCCCTGCAGAAGCCAGCAGGCATGAGAAGAAATAGAAGAAGGATAGGATATAGTGAGCAAGGTTAGTGGGGTTTCACGTTGCTGCTTTAGGACCTAATCATTATTAATTATTAGCTTAATGGTAGAGGCTTCATGTCCCATCTGAGATTAAGACCAAATGGTGCCAGATGTAGTGCAAACACCTATTAAGTCATCGTCCCTTTATCAAACAATTTACGGTCTAAATAGACAAGACAGAGAAAAGATGGGAGATGAACAAAGAGGTGTCAGCACCGGAGACAGGAAATTGGAGGAACGGGGGCATTAGGGATAGGGAGGGAAATGAAGGCCAGAGTGTAATTTCTGGAGATAATCAGAGAAAGACCCACAACTGGGGTAAAAGCAGAGACACACTCTCTGGAAAGCCACTGAAAATTTCAGCCACAGCTGAAAATGGTCCTGCTCATCACCACGGCTGGCAGGGCTGGGTGGGAAGGAAGAAGTGATGGAGATGCTCATTGCCCACTTCCACCAGCACAACCTGAGCTCCAGCACAGCTGACAGGGCACCTCTGAACTAACCCAGAGGGTATTTCTGAGCAGGGCTGGGGGATGTTCCCTGCAGCCTCTTCTGCAGGGTGGTGGCAAGAGGTGCACAAGGTTGGTGCAAGGAGAAATCCCCTTAACCTTAAGGATTGCTTCTTTCCCTCCTGGTACCTTTCCCAGGCCCCTTGGTGTGTGAGCACCACCAGTCCAGGCTCTCACACTCACTGACATCTCCTTACTCCTACTTACACAATTTACTTTGCACCACCTTACAAATCACCTCTGGATTTGGCCCCCAGTTCAGTTCACCTCTAACTACAGACCAATGTGCTTGGCTACAAATGGTCTGACTGCTCGGGTTTGTCACTTTGAGAGGGCTGCTTTGATTTTTGTCTGTTTTTAAGTTTAGCTCTGTGCAGCAGCAAAGAGCTGACAACTTTTCTTAAGTTCCTTAAATTCTCAAAATGCTCTACAAATGTTAAATCTCTGGCAACAAAGTATTTGGGACACTTTGCTTAGGTACTCATGAATAACTTTCGGAAAGGGTTGTGACATACTTGTAGCATTATTTTGTATGGCAATTGAAGAAAAAAAAATCTTGGAAGGATGTTTGTTTTTATTTTTCTTCTTCTGACCACTCTATTTGGAAGAACTGCCAAGTTTGACTCTAAACTTGCAAGTATAGTAACTTTTTTTTCCTTTGAAACTTGGGTCTATAATGTCTGAAGCAGCTTTTGGTTGAAAGCAATTGTTACGTTGCTGACTCTTGTGATCAATCGAAATCAATTTCATACAGGAGGTTAACAGAGAAGGTCCAAACAAATGAATCCATGTGCATTTATCTGACAGTATTTCATACACAAATAACGAAAGCAGTACATTATCAATTCTCCGTAGTAAGAAGTATTCTTCATGTTTTTGTAAAAAGTACTTAAGAGCCGACTTTGAAGAAAGACTTTGAAAACTTGCCAAACCTTCTTTGTATTTTGAAAGTCCACATCAAGAAAGTAGTAAATAGTCATTGAGCGTAGGAAAAAGGAAACTATTAGCATTGTTTTCTTTGAAAGATAAAAAGAAAAATGCAGTGCAAAACTTCATAATCTCTGAAATGTGTATTTGTTATTTGAATCAATTTAAAACAATTGTCACTGTTAAGTTCATGTTAGCCTGCCTACTGAACTGTATAAAATGGTTCTGTATCTGCTGGTTTCATGGATGTGGGTTCCGCCCTTTCCTCATCTCCTTCTAGTTTCATAGGCTTAAGCATTTCCATTTAACTGCAGAGTTAGAATTTATATGAAGGCTCTGCTTAAAGAATCCAACTTCAGCTCCCCAACTCTCCTCAGGATTTTTAAACCTGTTTTCATTCCTCTAATATAAGAAAGGATATTTATCCTTGATTTCTATAAAGCAATAGTTCCTCAGCTTTTCCCTTTCTGGGGCCTCATTGCCATCGTGCAGCAATTCATTGTAGTGTGTTCAGTTAAAATATCCTCCTTTTCTTTTTGTTGTTGTTGTTGTTTTTATTTTCAGAAGTAAATAGCTCCTGGGCCAGGCTTTCTCTTATTGTTAGTGTGATTTGGTGCAGCATCATTTTAAAATTGCTGCATGTCACCAGGAAACAGGAGACCAGGTGGTTTCCATAGGCTGAGAAAAAAAGAAGAGAAGATCATGGATCATGTCAGAGCAAGCTTAACCACGTGTGGGGATGGGAATATGTGCAGACACACACAATATTCCACCTTTGAACAGGTACATCACATGCTTGCACTGAACACGAGGACCTCGGTATTATTTAATGATGTGTAATCAAGGAGCCAACTTGCCTTTTACCACCACTAATGCAGGTTGTACTTATGCATATATTAATTGCAAAGCCATTAAGCTGTCCCATGTGCGAGGTAGTGCTATGAGGAAATGCCTGTTCACTTCATCTTTGGTAAGTTCAGCACACGTTGGGCTAAAAGGGGATCTAAGCCGCGTGTAACCTGCGAGAAACAGAAGTGGAAGTTGGTACGTGGAGAAACATGTGTGTGCCATGTAGAAATGGGAGATTTCCCCCTGTTTGCCCTAGAAGTGGCTGTGGGTTTTAAAAGGGACACAGCTGAGGCTGTGTGGGCATATTGGGCTATTTGGTGCACAACTACAAACGCTGACCTTTTAAGAGGGATCGTGTCTTTATATAGAAAACGTAAATTTGTGGATGAGATAAAGGTAGGATTACAGTAAGGATTTTTTTGGCAGGAGTTTCTGTGATTGTATTTCTTAAGAAGATAGTTGATGGATTAAACGATCAGCTGAGATTTTCAGAGTTCGTAAAGACTTTCAGATTTACCAATTCATCATCTCTTGTCTCCATCTAATTATTACAAATCTGTTGCCTCTAAATATTTGTTGCTGCTGGATATTGACTCATGTCCTGCCCTAGCTTTGCTCAGAGTATCTATCCCATTTTACAATAAACAATCAGGAAAACATAAAATAGATTAAACTGTGATAAATGCCGAATGCAGGAAAATATCCTGCTGACGAGTAAGAGAATTTTTCATGCTTCTCTGCCTCCATTTTTTCATTGATAAAATGGACCTATTCACATTAACTTCTCTTATGACTTTTTCTTCTGTAACAAATAGTCTAAGCCTGAACCTGCTGATGGCCTGTTTATGTCCCTTCTTCTTGCAGGGAGATGATGACTGGAGTTTGGTGGGACAGGGTTTTGTTACGGCTCAGCACAGGACACACCCAATAATCCCACCCTGTGTCTGAGAGCATTGTCCAAAGGAAGGAGAGAAATTTTAGAGGTTTTATTTTTCTAATAATCGGCATCAAGCAGGCACCCCCCAGCAGATGAAGAGGAATGTCACATTTGCCCTCATGCCTAGAAGAGCAATGCAAATGACTATTCAGTATTTAAATTATCATTATTTTTTTCCCCTCCATGCTAAAAGGGTATTTTTTTTAAGAGTGTTTCCCATGCTCTAATTTGGATTGTGACTCTAGGATTTATCTGATAGCTGATTAAATGCTTTCTATTTTTTTTTTTTGTGTGTGGATGCTCTGATATTCAGCATGTAGCTTAAAAGACACATATTTAGAATTTTCTGGGTATTTGACTAATTTCAATAAGGCCAGGTCTTCATCACAAGTCTTTTAGCATTGCCACAGCTTTATGAGCTGGATAAGAGCAGTTTGGATGTTCATACAAAGCAATAAAAGAAAAAAATACTTGCTTTTTTTTTTTAGCAATGGCACTTGTCCATTTCTGCATTCCTGGTAAGAAATGTCTATATGTAGTTCTTTTAGGGATGACTTTTGGTCTAGTTCCTATTTAGTAATAAT
Organism: Melospiza melodia melodia; assembly: GCF_035770615.1. NCBI lineage: Eukaryota > Metazoa > Chordata > Aves > Passeriformes > Passerellidae > Melospiza > Melospiza melodia. Next base: position 3,420,171 of record NC_086201.1, on the reverse strand, counting down.
ATCAAATGCTTTTTATTCTTCCAAAATGCTAATTTAATGCTGCATTATTCTGCCAGTGCTATCCCTGCAATGAAACAGAATCTCATCAGGTTAAACTTTTCGGTCAGCAAAATCAAAGGGAAAGGCAGAGGGATAAATTCTTCTCTTAGCGATGAGCAGGACGATCCATTGGCCTCAAAGAAATTTGGATTTACGGTGGTGTAATCAAACCCAAAATTTCTCACATGGATTTTCTATAGATTTTTGTTCATTCTTGAAACATGGAACTGTAATAATCCTTCTGTTCCCAAGGACTCTCTATCTGCAGTCCTAGTGGCAGTCATGTTACACTGGATTGAGGAGGTGTGGTTTGCATTGCCCATGCGGAAGTTCTGGGATAACTGCAGCTGGAATGAGCAGAGAAATGCTCATTAATGCATAAACCACTGTAACTATGCCTTGTGCTGCCTAGAAACTTCCTGCCTACATTTTTAAGGAGAAGCCCAAGTTATTCAGCAAAAAATATCCTCGACAGTGCTTTGCTTTGGTTTGCAGTTGCAAAAAAAAAGTGCTTTTTCAAAATTCAGTGTAGATGAAACCCGTTGGGGCTCCATGCCTTTGGGAAAAGGGGTTGTGTCTAAGTCTTTGGTGGGGTGCCACTGTGTGGTGCATCCAGCCACCATCCTGGGCATCCACCAAATTTTGGGATGAGAGCATCTCGCTGCCGGCCCCCACCCTACCCTGCAGCCCCTGGGACATTCCTACGGCCTCTTTCCAGAGAAATCCCACGCCGGCAGGGTGACTCACTTCAGAAGACATTCCAGAAAGAAGAATAATTATGCCGTTGCTGGAATTGATGTAATGGTGTTTTTCAGGATGCTTTAATAGACATGAGTGATGTTTTGGCAGGCAATCGAAATAACCCTGGATATCTGATTGCATTACTGACTGCTACCAAGGGCATCTCTGGGGAAAGGGACATTACTTAAGGTACTTTCTCTGTATTTTTAACTTGCTGGAGTGAAGTTTTAGCGCAGCATAGGGCTCTTTTTCAGAAGACAGACATATTGGAGAGCTTAACCAAGGCATATAACAAACCAAACTCTAAACATATACAGATTCCAAGAGACAGGCCTGTGTAAACATCATCATAATTCCCTGGGTTATGCGCTGTTTAAAATAACATTCAGCTATGCATTCACCTCAAAAGATTGCCACTTAACGGCGTTGTTTCTTTTTGTAATCTTTATTGTTTAGGTTTGTTATGGCTCTCATTCTTTTTTTCCCCCTTTAGAAAACACAAACAATTTCCTTGTTTGCCCCGCGAGCGGGATCCCTATGTCCTGGCAGCTCTTCCTTTGCGCCATGGCCATCTCAAAAGATAACTCAGGACTGCACTGAGCCTTTTTCTCCCAGAATTAAGTTTATTCTCCCTGCTCCTATGTGTTTTACAGCCATGTTCCTCAGGATGGTGCTTCTCATTATCAATGATTACTACCAGTGTTTAAACACATTGGTTGGAATCCTCGTGTTTAATACCCACGCCGTCCCACCAAGGCCTTGTTGCCTTCGTTTAGGTCATATATTAAAATGACAATAAAAGAAGCCCTGCACGCTGATGTCCCCGGGTTGTTTTGCAGAGCCTTGTTGTTTAGCTGCTCTCTGCAGGTAAATTGGTCTTTTTCTTGGTCTGGCACGTTGATAAGCCTTCACACTTGGCTGGGCTCGAGGTGCGTTTGTGCAAAGGCAGATTGTTTTAGTTAACATAATCAGTGAACTCACTGTTCTACCTGGATGTCTGGGAGAATTGCCAAGAGATTTCCCAACATTTCAATCAGAGGCATGGGCTATAAAGCTGTCAGTTTTCTTGTAGGCCAATTTGCCTTTGCCATGGTTCTAACGTTGTGCTCATTTATAAAGAAATCAGCCCAGGTCTTTTGGGGTAATATTTTATGCTGGTTTCAATTTGAAGAAGAATGATTTCTTTTTCTTTCTTCCTCCTTTTTTTTACTTTTTATTGTAGAGATGCATTTTTAAAAGCCATTTCCTGACACAGGGAAATGCCCCACTTTAACATTCTGATACAACAGTAATTAAAAAAGGAATTAAATAATTAATTAATACTCCATTTTTGTTCCCAGCATTGGAGCCGAGCTCCTTTCACATATTGTACTAGCCTCAAGTAAATCTGTTCTTAAACAAAGAAATGAAGCTACTTAGGTCAAATGTTCAGAGTGATCTTGGTCTGCCTAGTAATTAGAATCAGAGATATGTTAAACTACCTGAAAATAATTCACTTTCACAAGGGGGGAAAAAAGTATACCTACAAGTTTATGGTTTGCAGGTCATTGTCATCTACCCTACTTCCACCTGCTGCAATAAATTCCAGTGAAATATCTACTACTGAGTACTGAACTTGGGTTTTTTTTCCCCCCCCAAGCCTTCAATATTTACCACCTTGTGCCAGATTACATCATGTAACCTTCAACACTGTTGTGACATTTTCTTAGTGGATAGGATGCATGGAGCAGGGAACCACTTCCACTTGAAGTTTATTTGATGTTCCTCACAGGAAGTTTTTCAGTATCTGGCCAATTGGATGTTTTTAGGTATTTTGTCATGTTTAAGGCCTAGACAACTGTTGGCTACTTTTGCAAGCTGATGATGAGAAAGGTGGAACACATTCCTTCTGCTCTGCAAAGCCTCCAGCTGCAGGGAGTGGTGGTGGCAGGGGTGATGCTGAGTGCATTGTCTTGTGTCAGCCTGCAGGACTCAGGTATGTGGTGTCATCAAGCACATTTTGCAAGGTCATCCTCAGTAGGTTTGTAATTTTGAAGTTTTGGGTTCCTGAGGGTCAGCACCTCAAGAACTTGGTGCAATGAAGCAGGAGGATGGTGACCTTAGGAGGTAGGAGAGATGGGGTAGGTTTAGGCTGAACTTTGTGGTTGTTCAGTCTGGAGAAGTCTCCAGGGAAATCCTTAAGCACCTTCCTAAAGTGCTGTAAGAGAGCTGGAGAGGAACTTCTGGTCTTTTTTCTTGGGGGCCTGGAGTGACAGAAAAAGGAGGAGGAATGGCTTCACACTGTCAGAGGACAGGTTTAAATGGGATATTAGGAAGAAATTTGTCCCTGTGAGGGTAGGGAGACCCTGGCACATGTCGCTTAGAGAAGCTGTGGCTGCCCCATCTCTGAAAGTGTTAAAAGCCAGGCTGGATGGGGCTCCGAGAGTCCTGAGTGCCTAGTGAGAAATATCCCTGCCCATGGCAGGTAGGCTTGGAAGGAGATGGTCTTTAAGATCCCTTCCACCCCAAACCTTCGGGGATTCTATGATCACCTGTCATGGGAGGATTTCACTCCTACCAGGAGCATATTAAGGCATGACAAATTCACCTGTCAGAGGCTTCACACAGCTGATTTATTTGCCAAGACAGGTGGAGATCTGCCCAGGCTTATCTCTGAGCAAAGTGGAATGAGGAGAGGCACATTAAAGAAGTTCTGCCTCTGATTGCAAAGAAGAGAGCGCGACTGTTACAGCGCCGCAAATTAGCAGACGGTTTTAAACCAGCTCCCCGGCACTGAAATTAAAAGCACTTAATACAGGAATCATATTCTCTAGCTAAGGCACAACGGGACTCTGGTGAATTTAGTTTATAATGCTTCCGTGTTGTAACAGAAATTTGTCTTTTTGAGGCAATCAGGGGAGCCGCATTACAGCAGGACTCGCGGAGATTCGTGTTTGTGTCTGGCGGTTGCAAATGCATTAACTCTTTCATGTGAAACTCCTCTGCCAGTGCCAGGATTCCTCCTGTGCTGAGTTCAGTGGGCCTCTGAGAAATAATGCTCAGTTCCAGGTGAATAGGGGATAGGTAGCAAAACTGTCACATGGCCATTTCCTGAACAGAAAAAATGATTTTGTAACGGAATTTTATGAGTAAATATATGTTGGAGTGTTTACTCTTGGGATATTTGTTGCCAATTTAATAATTAAGCAAGTCAACCTTTGGTGTTGTGGCCCAGCCACCAACCAGATCCATGAACATTTAAATCAAGAACACAATTTTTGGAGGATTATCATTGTCAAGAAGAAATAAGATTGTCTTACATTAATGAACATTTTCCTCACACAAAGTGATATAGCCATAACACTAGACATAGAATCCTAGAATGGTTTGGATGGGCATCTTGTCTGCCATGGGCAGGGACACATTCTACTCAACCAGAATTCTCAGAGCCCCATCCAGCCTGGCTTTGGACACTTCCAGGGATGGGGCAGCCACAGATTCTTTTGGCAACCTGTGCCAAGGCCTCACTGCCCACATGGGGAAAAATTTATTCCAAATATCCCATCTAAACATATTTTCTTTCAGTCTGAAGATGCTCCCCATTGTCCTGTCCCTCCAAGTTCTTGTAAATATTCTCTCACCATCTTTCTCATCGGGTCCCTCCAGGTACTGGAGGACCATCATCAGGTCACCCCAAACCCTTCTCTTCTTCAGGATAAAGATTCCCAGTTCTCCCAGCCTCTCCTCATAGGAGAGGCTGTCAGCCTATTTTCCCTTTCTCTCAAACATTGGCAAATACACCACAACACCCTGCATTGTAATGAGATAGCAGAGGAGCTGGCTGCCATGCTCATTACTGTTTCATTACTTGGTGATCGGGAGAGCTTTTTTCCATCAGTGCCTGATTTCTGTGTTATCAGGAAAAGGGCAAGATCTTTGATGTTTTGTAACATTCTTCAGAGCTACTAAAAAACTACTTGTTTTCTTCCTTTTCAAGGATAAATCAGTGGTTTATAATTGATCTATAGCAGATCTTTTGGATTTAACCTAGGGCCATGTATAAAATATTAAATACAACCATTATAGGGACTATGCTTTTTTTAAAAAAAACCAACTGCATGGGTGTTAGCCTTTATATTCTAGACAAATTCCAGCTTGGATAATTAATTTTTTCCTACATTCATTTTCCATGCAATTTTAATTGGGTGCAATATTTTTCACTTCCAGTGTAAAGTAAAAGTGCATTGTCCTGTGCTGTGAAAGAGTTAATATGTGCTGAGCTGGAGGTTGCTGCACTTCAGTAGTAAGTGAATCTGCTACGTATGTTTGAAGAAACCAGCACAGAAAAATGCCAAATTCCAAATCCTTGAAATAAGGTACCAAATTTGTCAGATGTTTTGGCATGCTGTAAAAGTTTAAAATTACATTAGTGGCATCCAAGTTATCACACACATATCCTAAAAAGCAGATTTTCGTAGTGTTCAAATATTCAGCATGCGGCTCATCAGATTGCGTTAACCACCACTACAAAAGGGAAAGGAATCAATACATATGTAAATGTGATTCTGGTTTAAAAATCTATTTTGGGTTTTACTGTTGCCATGCTAAAAGGCATTGTAAACTGCAATGTAAACTATGGGTTGGCTTCCCTCTGCCACCGGAGCAAGTGGAGCACGTGGCTCTCCAGAAGAGGAGAGCAGTGAAATGAGGGCTGGTGTTAATCATTTCCAGGAGATCTTGCTCCATGTTGAGGAGGTGCCTAGAGATGAAACCCGTTTGAGAGGTTTTACTGGACTTTGGAAATCACATAGATTGTTTAAACATTTATTATGGATTGCATAGCATGGGCAAAAACATACTTTGGTTTTTGGATTAGGCAATAAGTGTTGTCATTAACACCAGGCTCTGTCTAATTTAAGAAATCTGAGTCAGTTGTGTGAGGCTGTGAGGTCCATTAGCAAATTTTTCTCCATCTGTGGAAGATCTTACAGGTCACCTAGAATTATACTTTTTATTTTTCTGCTCTGGTAGATCCAACCCAATTCAAAATATTCACGAAGTCTGAAATTGCATGTATAAAAAAGAGCAGACAAATAACATTTTCCCCAAGCAGTGGTCCTTGAAGTTGTTTACATTCATCTATATCAATAAAATCAAAAGCCGGGTGCTCTTCTTCATCCTCTCCTTTGTACATTGTATTTGTTTCTTTTGAAAAGAGTTGGCACTGGAGAGAATAATGATTGAAATCCCAAAGGTGACAGAATTTGACCCTGACAAGGGTTGAGAAGTTTGGCTGAGCACAGCAAGGGAGTGAGACCCAGGAAGCGCTCAGGGGACAAGAGACACCCCAAGGGTGAAGGGCAGGAGGGTGTGGAAAGGATGGGGGCTGCTCTTGGGTAACCCCAAAGGATGTTAATTGCTCCAAGATGACATTTCCCCTGTTGGAATTTGCTCACCTTAATGTCAGCTATGGAAATTAGAAAAAAAAAAAAAAAAAACGAAAAAAAAAACTTTGCAAAAGTGAAGAACCTGAGGGGAGTTTTGGATTGGTTCTCTGATAGATTCCTGGGGGGGATCAGAAAGGCCATGTGGACAAACATCAGGATTTAAACCAGTTTAGGAGATGAAGAGGAGGTGAGAGAAGGCAGAGGTGAGACATAATAAGAGACCTGCCCTGTGTTGGTGTAGGGAGCAGAAGCTGATTATGTAGTGGGGTTGGGGAGAAGGAGTTCTGGTTCACGAAGGTACCACATTGAAGGAGAGACCCACTCCCAGTTCTCCAACAAAGCATTTGCCCACAGTACAGTTTTGCCCAAGAATTCATGTTAAAATACAAAAAATTTTGTAAAAACAAAATCTCAGTGAACAAACTTTTGTGCATTAGGTAAAGGCAGGTTATCAATGGGAAAGCTATTAACAAAAATATGATCAGAGAATATTCTGCCTTTTAATATCATCATTGAATAGCCACAGTGGAGTTATGGTTTGTTTATGCCCAGCACCCAAAGAGAACCTCCAGAATATTTGAGGATAATCTGTGGGGATTTTTGCTTCATCTATCACTTTCTTCTTGTAATTTAGTTTTCTTGCTGTAATCTGAACATCACTTTAGGCTATTCAGAAATATTTATTATCTTATTAGAGGGAACTACCTTCACTGCTCCTGCAGCAAGGTTTTTGGGAATCAGCCCAAAAAACCATCATGAGCAATGCTGTGCTTTGTGGACTGAAGCAATGTAAATGCAATTATACAAATGATGCAATTTTAACCTTGTGGTTAAGACAGTAACAAACATTCTGGCTTTACGGGGGTTTTGTGTGCTCTTGCATGCTCAGTGATGCATTATGGCACATGCCACCACACTGTGAAATGCCACATGGAGTTCCCCAGGAGTGTTCAGAGGATGGTTTGGTGTGGACAGCAGCCATGAAAAGCTGTTGGTCTTCCAGTATCAATATTCCCATATGGAAATGAGAGGAGGTTCCTGCTGACTTTGGGAAGCCAGCAGGAAATTGGTCTGTCTTGTCTCCAGGTTTGCATTGATGTAGAAAAATATTAGAGAGAGGAATGTTCAGTACCCAGGAAAGAGAAAGGGAAACTCTGAGTCCTTAGGATCTTCCTTTCCTCCTCACAAGATTTGCAGGTAGAGTAAAGGCAGCACAGCAAGGAGGGGGCTGATGATTTCTCATCTCAAGCTTTTACCACTGGGATATATTTCCTCCTTATCTTTCCCGTCCCTCTACCCCAAATGCCTGAAAATTATGCTTCTTCTCTCATTCTCTTTTGAAACATTGATGTAGAAGGATTGGAAAACCAAAATTTTTGATATGAAGAAATAGCCACCGAGAACTCATCAAATATAACACTTATTTTTTTCTTTCCAAGCCTTTGGTCGCTACATCACATCTCCAAACTTAAAATCTTTCAGCTATTATGTGACTCCATTGTGACTCTATCCAATGATTAATGTGGGATTAATAATTTTGTCCAGTGAATGTTGGTGTAAACGAGTGACTGCTGCTGACTGTGCCCCTGTTAATGACACATTTCCATTGGTTTGGAGAGCAAATTATTGTGTGCCTCACCTACTCAAAAAGAGCTGTTCCAAGAAAAGAGAGCATTAGACTGTATCTTCAGGAACAATCTGTTTTCTGTCTGTAATTAATATGTTCCGGATTGTTTGGCTACTCTGGTCAGTGCATCACAAACTGGACTATTATACTCAAAGCTACTTTTGGGACATCCAGTAATAGCTCCTTCTAAAAGCACTGAGAGCAACCCCTGTAAATCACTGTGGGTTTGAATAACTATCCAGCTTTGCCTAAACCATGCCAGGTTTCTGTAAGAAGTGATGAACTATCACTGGGTAAGGAAAAAAAAAAGTATCCTTGATTCACACCTCACTGGTGTAAATCCTGTTCCAATTTTAAAAGCACCTTGTTATAACAGTGTTGGACAGAGGAATTCTTGAGGCTAAGTGACATTTGCAGCCTATGATACTGGTGTATCTGTGCTGTGTATCCATCAACATTTGGCATTTAAGAAAATCTGCTCATCCTCGCATCGCCTGTTAAACACTCACTCAAATAGCGAAAAAAAAAAAAAGGGAAAGTAGAAAGAAGAAAATAATCCTCTTTGTATTTGAGTTTTTAATAAACAAAAAAATGGGGTCAGTGTGACCACAGCAGTGTGAAATCAGCCCCAAATGACCTCAGGAAAATGTACACCTTGTAGCCAAAGGTGGGTTAAAATGACATTTTTTTGTCCACGAACTCATGCTGGAATAACTTGCTCTCTTTAGTGTGCACAGCTGTATTATCCCGGGGCAGTTTTTGGCTCGGTGTGAATTTACACATCTGTCAGATCGCTTGGAGATCCATAGGCAAGATGCAGTGCTGGGGAACATTGTGTGGATTTGGGATGTTTCCTGTAGGAGCTGGGAAGCGATGAGGAACGAAAGGCTCGCCTCTCTCCTCCCTTCCCATCACCCTCTGCTCCAAGGAACAGGACAAAAGCACGTCTGTTCACAGGTGATTTTAGGCTCTGCTTCAGGACTTCATTCTTATTTCAAACCCACATTTTTTTTTAGTTCAAAGCTGCTAATTTAAAAACTGCTTGTGCAGTGCCTCCAGTTTATTCCAAATAGCAGTCCCCAAGGGGTGTTTAAATTCGTGTTAAGGACTAGAGGTTTGTCTGGTTTTTTGGAAGCATAAGCTGAGCATCAGACTATGAATACTGAAAGCTGATCTAGGGATTCAACCTCAGATCAGATTCCTTTTCTTCTAGTTTCTTTTTCCTTCATGAAAGTAGATGGATGTGTGACATGTTCTTCTTTCCTTCCAGGTAACAAGTCATAGGATGAGAGGAGATGGCCTCAGATTGTGGCAGGGGACATTTAGGTTGAATATTAGGGAAAATTTATTCACCAAAAGCATTGTCCTGCCGTAGCACAGGTTCCCCAGTGCAGAAGTGAAGTCCCCATACCTGGAGGTATTTAAAAGCCTTGTGGATGTGGCACTTGGGGACATGGTCAGTGGTGGGCTTGACAGTGCTGGGGGAATTGTTGGACTCAATAAACTTAGAGGTATTTCCTAACCTAAATGATTCTATAATTTGATTCAATAATTATATATTCATTTAGTCATTTCTCTGTTGTCTTTTTCCTGGACTACTGTTCATAGCTCAGCTCCCTAATTTTTTGTGTCTTCAAAACCAAGGGCATTTCCCCTGACTTCTCAAGGCACTCTGCTTTATGCATGATCCTGATTTCCTCTGCAGAACTCTTTATATCTTTTCACTGCTGTGCCATGCCTGAGCTGAAGCCTTAAAACAACACAATTCCTTCACCTGCCACTGCTACGAGCTTCCCAAATGTCCTATGGAATATTTTAATTTATTCCATACATAGTGGTTTTGCATCACTCTGGACTCTAACTCTAACTTGCAAGTTTTGGGATGCAGTAAAATACGTAGGTTGCTTTGCTCACGTAGCAAACCATTTTTAAAATTCATGACCCTGGGAAAAGCCAATCAAACATACCTTTCCTTGAATATTTATAGAGGGAGAGTGAGCACAGTGGAGCAGGAGAGGGTTTCCTTGTTTGCAGAGCCTCATTGCAGGGTCTGGGGCTGTGTCGTGTGTGTTGGTGGAGCGAGAGGCGAGGCGGACGTGCTCGCTTGGATTGGTTTTGGGGGAGGTTGTGCAGAGCTCACAGTGGAGCTGGCACGGCTTCCAGGCCTGGGGTTAAGTTGCTCAGTTTGGTTCAATTGGTAATTAATAAGAGCAATGGCCAATTTGACTTTATACCATGTGTCTGTCCGTGTGGAACCTGGCACACGCAAACCGCCTTTCTACCCAGCAAGATGGTCAGCGCATTTTTTGACATTCTGGGAGCTCAGAAGCATGTGGAGCTTTTGGTGAAGGAAGAATAATCCTCCTGGCCCCTGACACGGGTTTAAAATGGTGGTTAAATGTGACTTTCAAAAATGTTTCTGGAGTGCTGTTGTAGGCTCACCTCCTACAGCTTCCAGATTTTCAGCAGACAGGTCCCTCTCAGTTTCAGGGCAGCATCACAGCAGTTGGGTTGTCTCGTAAACCCAGAAGGGGCCACCAACATTTTGGTGCAAGACTTCCCCCCACGCCCCTCCAAAGAGGAACATCTGCTCCTTAGCATGCTGCTCATTTCCATGGCAGGACTCCAGTTGCTCTTCCAACGCAGAGCTCGGCAATAGTAGTGCTGGTGTCTGAGCCCTGGAACAAACCAAGTGGTTTTGCGTGTGCTTTTGTGTGCCATGAGTTATTTCTACTGTGTGCTTATTTATAATAATGGGCATTCATTATTATGAGGGAGCCTTTTTTGCTCAGGAATCATCACAGTGCACGCTGTAAATGCATCTTGACAATAGTTTGCGTTCGTAGATTATGGACTCATAATACGTATTTATTTGTGTGTATAAAACTGTAATACCAAATGCATAGTAAAAACACAAAAAAAAAAAAAGAAAAAAGAAAATCAACCCAAAAAACAAACCTTAGGAAATTGCATGAACAGTAGTTCCATTTAAAATATCATATCTTGGCCAATTTTGTTATGTCCAAATATCCTAGTCACATTGTAGACTAACAGCCTGCCAAATTTCACTTAAAAGCACAGCCAATTTTTAAGTTACAGAAGCACAAAGAGCAGTGGAATGTTCTTTTTTAGGACTCCTCTAACTTAAACAAAAATTATAAGGTTTTTATTGTTTTGCTTAAATCCAAGGGAGAAAAATTATTTGCTGCAACTCAGGCTGAATCACACTGCAGAATTCAGCATTTGGCTGCTCTGCACGAGCAGAGTGTGCTACTTAAAACAAGTTGATTTGCTCCTTGGAAGTTCAAAGCCCATGTAAAAGTATATCTATTAGTAAATATGAGGCATTCAGAGGAACTTTTATTAATGGAATCTGGCTTTATTTATTTATTCCCACCCCCCCTCCCTCCAAGCAGATCAGTTCTCCCATTGGACTTTTAACTAGAGATATTTTCCCTGCTGATTGCTGCTCTGAATTGGGGTCTTTTTAGAGGCTTTATCTTGCTCTTTTCAGATTGTAACAGGATATACTGTCTCACTCCCAGTGCAATAAAGAGAAAGTTTAAAATAATCTGAACTAAGAAACACTGACTGCTTTCTTTGCTCCTAGCAGTGATGGTCAGGGACTACTATTAAAATATCTTAAAGGAAAGAAAATAATATTCAAATTGTGGACATAACCCCATGCATGAAAGAATTGTGGGGGATTTTTTAAATTTTAACTGTGGTTTTGTTGTCAGGAATGAAAAAAATCCACTTTTAAGATTTCTCATCTACATACTTAAAATCATTTTCCACTGGCATCAAAGGAACAAATGCATGGATTCATTAGAATAATTACAGGGAAAAAAAAAAAGGAAGAAAATGGAACGAGTGCATTAAAATCTCCATTTTAGCTCTGTATATTGCCTGCCACGCGGGGGGAAAACAGTTAATTAGGACAGCAAAAGGCAGCACGGACAGAAAATGCGCTGTGTGACAAAGGTGGCAGAACTCGACAAAGATTCTGACTAAAGGAAGTTATAATCCTCCCTATAAGATGGCTTAAAAAAAAAAAACAGCAAAAAGAAAAATATATATATATAAAAAAAAATTTAAAAAGGGATATTTCAAAGCCCCTATAGCAAGTTGGTTAAGATATTTCTGGAAGGGCTGTTAAATAGTTAAATAGTATTTATTTCTTGCTGCAGCGCAGGCGGCTGCTGCTCCCTCCACGCTGCCCGCGCTGCCTCCAGCCCCACGCCCCGTCCCCATCCCCATCCCTGTCCCCATCCCTGTCCCCATCCTCATCCCCATCCCTGTCCCCATCCCTGTCCCCATCCCCATTCCCGTTCTTTATTCCCAGAACAGCTCCCAGCCCGCGTGGCCAATCGGGGAGGCAGCGCCGGCCCAGGACCGCGCTTGGTGCTCAGCTCCAAATGTGATTCCAGCCCTGACAGGGGGATTATAGGAAACAGATGACTTACGCTTCTAATTTGTGGCCTTAAATTGCAAACAGAATTTCAGGAGTCGAGCGGAGTAATAAATGGCAATAGAGAAAGCCACACACAGCCAAATCAGTATGTGGTGGTTGTAGGTTAAACTAAATAGGAAGAGACAGGTTATGATGGTTTAGTGTATTACAGAGAAGAAAGTCTTAAATTACTGGTGCTGAGAGGTATTGCACTATGGCAGACAGTATTGCATTGTGTAGTCTACAGATATCACAAGCAGAACAATAAAAAAGCAGGTTTAGCATAAAACCTGTTGCTGGACAAATCTTTTTTTCCTTCTCCTCGAAATGGAAGCGGTGTTTTATGTTTGTTTTGACCTTAACTATGTGCTTGCCCCTTAACATCTGTTTTCTACTGTTGCAGTTTTTCACACCAAATTAACTGTCAGGGCTTCAGATAAAATAAAGTTGAAAATACTTCCAAATTATTTTTTTGGTGACTTTCAAGACTACAAGTGTCCTGTTACTCTTCCTGTCCTTATCTCCCACAGGCATAAAATATATTCTGTTAAACATTTTCAAACTGTTAAAAATTAAAATGGCAGATTTTAAACTTTTTTCCTTCTCCCCCCTTCCCCTTTTTGCTGATGGCATCTCTGCCAGCCGCTGCTTTTTGTGTAGTTGCATCAGAGTGTGTTTTGGAGGAGATTTTTGCTCTTTCCCGCTGGATCTGCTGACTTCTTTTGTTATCATTTGTAGCTCCTGGTTCTGAAAAGCTTCAGCGTGTTTATTTAATGATGATTTGTATCAAAAGCTTGCTCCACGGTGTTAATTGGTGCATGCTCCTTGTAAGCCTTAAATTATAAAGATATATTCCTAGAGCCCACAGTGGTCTCAGCTCTGATATGCCAATGACTAATGTGGGATTTGCTTTTTTTTTTTTTTTATCCAATACAAGAGGGAAGGAGAGACGAGGAATATGCTTAAAGGTCGGGAGGAATAGCTGGTACCACAAAGGCATATGTCAATTGTTAGTACATCTTAAGCCTCTTAATTTGCAGATGCATTTTAAAAGATGGAATGAGTCTTGTCTTTAACAATATGTGATCTCTGGAGCCTCTGGAAGCTGCTGGAAAAACATTCCCATTACACCCCGAGTAACGTGCCAGTATTATCCTACCACCCAGATAATATTGCCCTAAACTGACAACTGGCCAGACCTCCAAAGAGCATTAACCCAAAGGTTTAAAACAAGAGAGGAGAAATAAACCTTTGGCACCCCGGTGCTTTGCATTCCTGCGCTGTACAGGACCCTGATCTGTGCAACCTGTGGTCTCCATCCTGGTGATTTCCCACTCAGAGAAACCCTTTGGTGTCCCAGGGCATTGTGGCAGGGCCAACGTGGACGTTTCGTTCCAGGCAGCAGAGCCTGCCTGTGTCTGAATGAACATAACTGTTATTATTGCAAAATGATTATTGTTTTAAGCGGGTCTTTTGATTATCATTGAAAATGACTGGCTAAATACATTTTGATTAATCACTTGCAAAAATTATGCTTGTTAGAACTGTTTTATATTCTCAGTCGCTGTGCTCTCACTGTAGGTTGTAGCCATTTCTTTACAGATGAAGATTTTTTTCCCTTTAAGTCACCTGGTGAGAAAGGAAAACAAATCTTTGTTGAAAGCTTTTGTCTGCGAGACAGACTCCTCTTTTCATCCCTATGTCCTTTAAAAAAATGCTCAATTATTGTCTGTGCCATGGAGGGAAGAATGGGGCCTACACAGGACCTGAACCTTTTCAGACAGGAGATGGCTTTTGTTTTTGCACCCCATCAACACCGCTCACCTAATTAAATCTGATATCTCTGGCTGAAGCAAAATGATTTGTTAATAGTTCTTTGGGAATTTCCTTAATGAGTTGAGATGTCTTTTGTATGGTACATGTGGGGGTATTTTGCAAATGGAGCTGAAAAAGGAAAAAAAAAAAAAAAAAAAAAAAAAGAAAGAAAGAAAAAGAAAAATGGGGCAAAGAGAGAGGAGAAAGAGCAGCAAAGCAAGGTGTGGGCTGACGGCAGGTCCTGGTGGGCTGCCGGCAGTCATTAGCCGGGGACAGGCGGCAGCGGGGCCCTCCCCATGCCAGGGACATCTGTCAGGGACTCGGGTGTTACACCTTGATCAGGCCCAGACAGTGACACCATTTTCTTTAACAAACACCAGCAGCTTTTCTTTCTCCTTTATTTTAACATTTCTCAGGGGTTGGATTCCCTTTCTTCTCCTGCTCTGCTGAGAGTAAAAGGAGCTTGTTAACTTGCTTAGATATTTTGACTGCTGATGCACTTTGGCCACTTGCCTGTGGTAACAGTGTCAAAGCATTACTTGGGATAATTGCTATATTTGCAGTCTGAAGAGTGCTCTGACTTAGTGTTCAAGCTGCTGAATAAAAAAGAAATTGTCATTTTGGAAGAAATCTGTAAATTACCCTCCCAGTTAAAAAAGCGCACAATTTTCAAAATGTCTTTTCCCCTTGTGTTCAAGCATAATGTTAGTCAGATAATTAACATTTTAATAACTCGCTTAAAATATGAGAGCGGCTTAAAAGACTCTGGTTTCAGTAGGGTTTTCTTTTGTTTTTATTTTTAGCTTTGGGGATTAACCACTATGGGGCTCTATTTCTTCATTCTGTGCATACCCAAAAGTACCCACCGGTCCATAAAGCTTCCAGCTTGGGCTTCTCAAAGGATGCAGAATCCAGCTCGGAGTTTTCATCCAGTTTACTTGTCTTCCTTGTTTCAAACTTTGAACTAATACTGTAAAAATATCAGCGTTCTTGTAATTATGAAATAACTGGGATATTAAAAATATTAGTTAGGTTGTCAGTCGTGGCTCAAGACATACTGCATATGGATAGCCCATGACAATTTTTTGATAGCCCTTCATTTAGTAAAGATGTGAATAATTTATAAGTGCTCTTATGACATCCATTTTCCACGTGGAAGTAGAGACTATAATGGAATTTAATTTTATGAATGCACCATAAGAAAACGCACCTTTAAACTATGTTTGTTATGCATTGCATCTTTCTGAAACACTTGTAAATCCCATTTGTTTGGATCTTCAATCTTTTTCTTTGAGAGATTAGAACAGGTACCATGGGCAGGCTTTGGTCTGGGAAAAAGTCCAGATTTCTTTTAGACTCACTGGATTTCCTCTGATCCGCCTTTAGCAAGGGCACCTGCCAGGATCTGGTTGGAGCAAAGGTTTGGAATCCAAGGACCATGGACTCCAGGTCAGGTCAACACTGCCATCAGCAGCACAGAGCAAAGGCAGGAGAAGGTGATCCAAGCACACATTGCTTCTTGTGGCCCCTTTATTGTCAAGCTTGCCCCAAAACTCTAAAATAGAAAGCAAACAGAATGGAAGGATATATTCTGATAGCTGGAACTGTGCTTCGAGTCCTACTTGTCTGGAGTGACACTTGAAATTGCACTGGATCACAGCATCACAGAACCCAGGCAATGTACTGTGGAATCATGGAATCCCAGCATGGTTTGGGTTGGAAGGGACCTTGTTACAACCCTCTTGCCAAGAACAAGGACATCTTCCAATAGACCAGACTGCTCCAATCATGGTCTTGAACACTTCCATGGATGGGGAATTTAGCAGACTAAACCTGTTGAGAAATCCATCATTTAATATCATCTAAAGGACATCCAGCAGGGGAAACAGAATGATGAAAGGCTGGAGTGAACCTTTCCAATGCCCATCCTCATGCCCAAGTTAATCAGTTTAGAAATTACCAGTTATTATCAGCCCTGTTTCTCGCTTACCTGTGTTCAGTTTCAGTTGTCTTGCATCTGGCTCCTGTCGTTTTATGGCACACTGATAAACAGCTATTGATTTAATCAAAATTACACAGCCAGGACAGTGCTTGGCCCCAGGAAATCTTGCAGGGAAGCACCTAGTAAAATTACTCATCCTGCATTTTTCTGTTGCTCGTGGGCTTCAGCACTCGCCAGCTCTAATGCGAAGTGAAGCATACTTTGTTCTTCTGCCTCCAGATACCTTGTGTGGCTGCCTGATGCACTCTGATGTGCATTTCACCTGGCATTTGGAAC
Source organism: Melospiza melodia melodia (assembly GCF_035770615.1). Taxonomy (NCBI): domain Eukaryota; kingdom Metazoa; phylum Chordata; class Aves; order Passeriformes; family Passerellidae; genus Melospiza; species Melospiza melodia. Next base: position 3,403,792 of record NC_086201.1, on the reverse strand, counting down.
TATTTATTTAACACAGGCATGATTACTTCTCTGGTGGTGTTAATTCTGAAAAATGCTGAGCTCTTCCAAAAAGTGCTGATTGCTCTCCTGACAGACAAGGTGGCAAAGGGGAGCGGCGCAGGGTCCCAGCTGATGTGGCCCGAGGCTGTTGGTGGGGAGGGTTTAATGTGCATGACAAATTTGCTGCTAATAAAATTGTTCAGGGCCAGATTTTCACTCTGGGTTGTGTGGATTTGAATTTGCAGCTCTTCCAGAGGGTTAATTTGTGACTGGAAATTTCAAAGCTGGGGTGGGTCAGAATCCGTCTGTTTGTGTTTTGGGGTGTATTCTGTTCAATGAAACACTGCCCATTTTAACTCTTCCCTTATTTAATTATTCCTCTATAATTTCCTTTTTCCTTTTAAAAAAACTCTTTTTATTTTTATTTAAATTTAAATTTTATTTAGTTTCAATTTAATTTTAATTTTATTTTTCTTTCCTAATAATTTACAAACTACTTCTGTATTAAAAAAAAAAAGCAAACCAAAACCAACCCACTAAAAAAAAAAGAAAAAAAAGAAAAAAAAAAAAGAAAGATACCACCCCTCCAAACACAAAAATCCCAAAAGTTACATAGTATGAAAGAAAAGATCCTTTCTGTTAGGGCAGGATCACCAGGGCTGGGATAAGCCCCTTGCCATATTATACATATTTGAAACATGAGAGCTATTGTTTTGAAGCTTTACTATGTTATTGTCCTGCTTGTCTGAGTAAGAGGCGTGTATCTCTGGTGGATGGAGGTTAGCTAAGTAAGTCATGCATAGATGGAATTTATTAAGTTTGCATGGTAGTGACAGCTGTGAGTGGGAACAGTAACTCTGAACGTGCCAGGGCTGAGAAAGAGAAGGAATTTTCATATGTGTCTTAAAGGAAAATGGTGGGGTAATGGTGAGAGCTCTTCTAATCACTCCATTGCATTACCAAGGGGCAAAGTCACTGAAATGATTTTTAAAGTGTAATAGTCTGGCTGAGAGCTGTCTTTGGACAGGCTCACCAGGCAGATGAGGACAGGGAAGAGTCAGAACCACTGAAAATCACCAATTTAATACAAATCCATTCAAAAAGAGTTATAAATATACACCAGTGCAAAGTAGGAACTAGTTAAGTTATCTGTTAAATTGACTAAAAATGTTTTTTAAATATAGAATTCACCCCCAAATCACTTCCTAACCATCTGATCTTCAGGAGCTCCTCATGGAAACATTTTTTTCCCCCCTTTCTTTATTTTGCATTCCCTCTCTGCCTCCTGAGATGAAACTCACCTTTGCTGCTGGATCATTAAAATGGCAGCTGTCACTTAGAGGGAGACAAATTCCAGTTGCTGGGGCTGATCCTGGCAGGGCTGTGCATGCACAGAAAGGTCAGCCTGGCTTGTGAGAGCCAGGGATGGGCTGCCTGGGGAGCAGGGCAGACCCGGGCAGGGACAGAGGGAGAAACACTGGGAAAAGGGGAAATATTTCTTAATGATGCCCCTGATATTAATCCAGCTCGCCCTCCTGGTTTGTAGCTCTGGCTGTGGTGAATCAGACAAGCAAAGGAACCCATCTGGAGCAGGGATGCTCCAGCCCAAAAATAGCGAGAGGAGATATCTCCTTCCTCCCAATGCTGCCTGGAGCAGTTCCAGAGCAGAACATACTGACACGGCTTTTAAACGTCCCTTTCAAACCCAAAATCCTTCTCTGGCACCTGTGGGGATACCAAAATGAGAGGTGATCCCTCTCATTTGTGCCCTTCCTCCTCTTGCCCTTCCCTGGCTGCACCCAGGACCCCATCCCCATACCCTGTACATACCAAAAATGCCACAGGATGGGCTCTGCCAGTACATTTTCATGTGGTTTAGGCGTAAATCTGAACAGCAGAGCATGATGTCTGCCCTGTTTCTCTAAAACAGGCTTCTTGTTCCTTTTGTTTGCTATTATATATATTTTTAAAACAACCCCCCTCTTCATAACTCTCAGCACCGTTCAAGGTTTTTTTTTTTTCCAGGCAGATTAAAATTAATTCTAATTTTAGAGAGCTCTTTAGGTGACATCTTTTAATTTTCACCTTTTCCAGGGCTTTTGTTGCAGCCTAAAAATGAGCTTACGGTAGGTTAAATCCATGTTGTTAATGAAGCACTTCTTGCTCTGTGTTTTTTTTGTTGTTGTTAGACCACATAGGATATGTTCTGTTGGTGTGTGGGGACTTATGATTAGATGAGAATTTACCTCTGAGGAAGCTCAGATTATCACACATAAAGCATAAGAAATAGAAAAATGATGTGCACAACCATGAAAAAAAACAATGGATCTTATCTTTAGTTTTTTTCCTAATCACCCTCCAGCATCACTACAGCAGTTAAGTTGCCTCAGGGCTCGCTAGGATTTATAGTTTATTAAAACATTGATAAGAGCAGCTGAGCGAGCAGTGAACTGGATGTTCGGTAAATATTAGTTTGAATTTGTGGCAGAATTTTGATCCGACGTGTTCACAGCTCTCCTGCATTTACAAAGTTCGCTGCAGAATCGCTCTGCACTGACTACTTTGGCAAATTTTGTGTGTGTGATTTTTTTTTTTCCTGGTAGGGAGCTAACCCGTGTAGATCAAACAGCTCTTGCTGTGGCTGGAAACACAGTTTGAAGTTGACGTTCTGTCTGTCACATGAATTCCATATTTCGCTTAATAAGTTATGCAAATGGTGGATTTCATGTTTGGCTTTTTTGTAGTGTTGACTTTGAGTTTTGAATAACATCCAGGCTTAATAGTTTGATTAGTGAAATTAGAGAATAATTGGGAAGAGCAAATCCTTGCTTTTGTGATCTGTCAGTGAATCACTTAGATTAAACTATTCCCTGTGCCTTGTTTCCTTGTCTTATATTTTGACACTTGATGCCACATCACTCAGGGATTGCCATGAGGAGCTTTCCCTTCCTTTGCAGGGAAGTAAAACCAACCCCTTCACACACAATGGGAAGCGCTGAGTGGGAATACCAGCACTGCCTTAATGGATGTCACCTCCGTGGATTTATGGATCCCACTGCATCTAAATAATGGAAGAGAAGTGATGCAATACCCTCCACCCCTCATTCTCTGTGGCTTGCTGCCACTGGGGCTGAAAGTGGCTTCTTTTCATCCAAACTCTGTATTTGGTGGGAATTTTAGGATTCGCATTTTTTCCTAGGTGTGGTCAAATTTAAGAATTCCTGGGTTAGGCTGTTTCAAAGAAGGACATGAAATAATGAAAGAATCCAACCAAAATTTTAACTCGACATCATTTTCCTCTTGAGCATCAAATGAAGACCTGTTGTAAATCCCACTTTGCAACACACAGGTACAATAGGTTGTAAAAATGCTGAGTTACCTTGGGTTTGCAGCTTCTGCCTGGTAGTAGGAAGGCAGAACATCGTGCCTGGTGTAAACCTGAGCTCACATGTGGCCATGACCCAGGTGCCCAACCTGCAAGAACTGTCTCTGCCCCCCAGAGCCAGGCCATGCCAAACTGTGCCACATCTGGGCCTCACATCTGCATGGCAGAGAAACCTCACTGCCTTTCCAAGAGCTGTTTGTAGGCTCATTAGAATAAATAAATAAATACATGTAGGAAGAAAAATAGCCTCAAATCTCAGCTGATCAGGTCTTGCTGGATAATTTAACAAAAGTGCAGATATTCTGCCCGTTTAGCAGAAGGGAAGATTTTCTTCCAGGATTTTCCCTAAGAAAGTCTGTCAGTGCTGTGAACCAAAGGAGAAAGAAGCAGGAAAAAAATCCCATTCATGCTTCCCTGAGTGAAATCACTTACCCCTGTTTTACCAGCCTTTATCAGAGTTTGTACACTTCCTCCAATTAAATTATTTTTTTCTTCAGGGGAGCTTGCGAGGCACTTACATAAATTCTCTTAATTTCTGAGTAATGCAGTCCTGACAATCACTTAAGACGGTGGAGTTGATACCACTGTCAGGGAAGACTCTTTTTCAAAAGAATGTTTTTATAGAATATCACTGTGACACTTCGCTTAGATGGATGTCTTTAGCAGAATTTGATTAATGTAATGTAATAAAAGAGATGCACACTAAAGTGTCTGTACATGTCTTGTTAAGTATGTTTGATTCATTATATGCAGTTCTCCTCACTTCTTTTCTCTTTCCCCAGTTCATTTTTTATCATTTCAATAATATATCTATAAATATGAAAAAGTTGGCACTTTCTTTGACGTATATGGCTATTAATTCATAACTCTAAAAAATTGTATCTTTCAACTTGTCACTTTAAAGCTTGTACAGTTTATTACAGTAAGTAACCTGTGTTGGAAATTAGATTTTGAACTTTAGCAAGGAGATAAATAAGCTTGTGGACATAGAAGTTATGGAGAAGATACCTAGATATAGTGCTAGAATAAAATTGCATGAAAAGATCACTTACTTGAAGATGATAATTTCAGAGCTCCCTGAGGATCACATTAAGATTGCGTATAGGAAATGGGCTTCAGCTTGAATTCCAATAACTTTAATTCCTAGAAATGGCAATATTTCAGTTAATCCTTTTCCTTGGGTGGATGAGTCTCATTCTGTGGGCCAATAATATGTATCAGCAGCATGCAATTTCACTAAATATAGGAAATTTACTTTAGAAAGACTCCTGAAAATTCCTCTAGCCCAAGTTTTGTCTGTCCTTTTGCAGTATCAATCAATCTGAGGAAGAGAAAAACCTGGAAATTTTTAATATCCTTGCTACAGAGTGTGCCATAACTTTTAAAGGGAAGCAGGCTAGTTGTTTCCTAGTTGGCCAAGTAAGTCTTGGGGAAAGCAAGGATAGTCATTAATGTTCTAATGCTGTTTTGCTCTGATAGCAAAAGAGCTGCTCTTCTCCTTTTCCAGTGAGTTTTTAGCCTGTGAATTTTCCAGAGCAGATCTGACAGGTCCTCTGACAGTCCAAGCTTGGATCACTTCAGGTTTGGGAGTGCAGAGATTGCTGGCGCTGAGGATTCTGCAGCTGGGAGGATTTCTTTGAGTGAACGTTTCTCAGGACTCGTCTGGGAGTGGGAAAGTTTCTCAAGGGGGTTAAGTGGGGTGGGAGATTCCGAGCTCAGCACGTCGTTATCAGCCTTCCTGATGTGGTGGAGGGTCTGCAGGGAAATGGAGGGGAGCAGAGGAAGGAGAGGGGCCGCTCTGCAAAGTTCTTTCTATCCTCCTACCAGCAGGTTGTTGTGACGGTGGTCACAAGGGTTTTCAGGGTGAGAGAGAGACGAGAATGTTGATTCCATGTTCAGAAGGCTTGATTTATTATTTTATGATATATATAATACATTATAACTATACTAAAAGAAGTAGAAGGAAAGTTCTAAGAAGGCTGGCTAAGCTAAGAATAGAAAAGAATGAATAACAAAGATCTGTCTCTCGGCAGAGAGCGAGACCCAGCTCTGCTTTGTGTGGTCAGTAAATCCAAACATCCATATGAGACCAATCACAGATCCATCTGTTGCTTTCCACAGCAGCAGATAACCATTGTTTACACTTTGTTGCTGAAACTTTTCAGCTTCAGCAGGAAAAATCCTAACAAAAGGATTTTAGTGAAAAGATGTCTGTGACAGGTTGTTTCATTTGGTTACGGCAGAGAATGGGTGAGTGGGACTCGGCAGGCAGAGCGTGTGAAGAGCTCACGCTGCTGACATCCAGAGCACAGACCACATGGGGTGGGTGCAAGCAGTGCCCTGGAGGATGCTGGCAGTGGGTGCAAGGTGGGTTGGCTGGCAGCAGGAAATGCAGAAGTCGGGGCAGGCCGGGAGCGATGGGGAACCGCACGGCGCGACTGCTGCGGGATTGCGAATCACAGAGAGCCCGAGGAGCGCCCGGCGAGCAGGGGAGATGGGGTGGGGAAGGATGTGTGAAATCAGAGCTCCCAAGTGAGGACAGATGGACCAGCCACAGGAAGAGGGAGGCGAGGAAGGTGGGGATGCCACAGAAGACGTGCCATTTGGTACGTGGTGTAGGAGCGTTTCGCTGTTACTTTTTCTGCAAAGCGGGGATTTTATTGCTAATGCTTCTCCATGGTTTTTGTTAGACCAGGGCATGTGGTGCTGATAGTGTGCATCCTCAGAATGTGGTTGTGTTAATTAAGTGCATGGAGTAAACAGGATCAAAAAAAAGCAGCCAGGGGGATTCACTTTTGAGAAGTGCTCAAGCTTCGGTGTTTTCTGAGGCTTTGGGGAAACACACGTGGCTGCCTGGAAGCCACAGCTGGTGGCAGCAGGTCTTTGGGCAGCCTGCAAAGAGAACTG